>NW_007083910.1:0-3113 GCF_000164805.1 Carlito syrichta
CCTCTATACTTAATGATGCCCTTAAGAACTAAAGTAATTTTTGTTTCATATTTTTTGGAAATAATAAGGCTAACACTGGAAATTAATGGGCATGTCCTTTATCGATGGGCACTTCTCTATTCTAAACAATCTATTTCTTATTAGCAAGGAGCTTTTGATATCACATGAAAATATTAATTTTTTAAAAAATCAGAACTGACAGATAAAATTAGAAATTCTATGGAAGATCTAATTTTTGTGATCATTTTAGATTTTTACTTTTTTGGCAGAATATGCTGCTACAGAGAGATGTTTGGCCATGTGACTATAACTTCTATTTTTTTGACTATTTCCATTGATTTTAATAATATACGTACTAATATGAATTTTGAAAGAAATTTCCTCAATGTGAGAAAAATAAGAACATTTAAAATTATCAATCAACTAAGTGAAATTCAGGAAGGCAGTAGAAATAAATTTTGCAGAGCAAAGGTCAGACTGCCAGAATAATTTTTGTCCCCATGAACTTGCAGCGTGTTGATCCACTGGGGCAGGTAGAGAACAAGACAGCAAAATCGCTGGAGACAGAAAGTGGGACTGACAATAGGGGATGAAGAAGGACATATTAATAGCCAACCTTGATGAAGCCCTTGTGATGTATCAGGCACTGAGCTAAGGGCTCCAGTATGCATTTATGCATTATCTTACTTAAACCCAGAATTCTTTGAATTAGGTAGGCTACTTTAGTCCATTTTGTGCTGCTGTAACAGGTAATTTATAATGAACATAAATGTATTAACACATTGTCCTGCAGGCTGGAAAGTCCAAGGTAAAGGGGCCACATCTGTTGAGTGTCTTCTGACAGCATCATCCATGGCAGAAGGTCAAAGAAAAGGCCAAGAGAGAGACAGACAGAGATAAAGATACAGAAATGTATATATGGAGAGAGAGAGAGAGAGAATGAGAATGTACAAGAGGTGTCCAATCATTCTTTAATAAGGAGCCCACTTTGGTGATAATGAAGCCAAGTCAATCCTGTGATGGTGGTGTTAATTCATTTATAAGTGTGATGCCCCCATAATACAAAACATCTTTTGTTAGACCTGACCTCCCAACATTGCCTCATTGGGGGATCAAGACTCCAACCCATAAGCTTTGGGGGAACACATTCAAACCTAGCATAGATATTTTTATTATTTCCATTTTATATATGAGAAAACCCAAATCTAAGAAAGATCACATAACTTGCCGAAGGAGACACAGTGAGCAATGTTCAGCTGAGACCCAAACCCAAGCAGTCGTTCCTCCAGTAGCTGTCCTGTCCTTCTAATCACTATTCCATAATAGACTCAAGAGACCTACAGGAGACTCCAGTGGTTCTGTGTTCAGCAATGGCTTCCATAAATAGCAACTTGTGGTGATTATATATAAGATTGTTAGATTTAACTTTAGAAATTTAACTAAGAGAAAATAGAGAAAAGAATTACTATTCAACATGGACGTTTCTTTGTCGTGAGGGTCTTGGAAGGGTCTCTACATTTTAGGTATACTCCTTAAACAATAAGAACACCAAATGCACAAACAGATTAAGAAATATACATAGCTGAGGCGGAAGGATCACCAGAGCCCAATAGGTCGAGGCTGCAGTGGCCAGCAGCGGCCATTCCACTCCAGTCTGGGTGACAGAGTGAGACTCCAACTCAAAAAAAAAAAAACTACATAGAATCATGTATTAATAAGATTTAGATAACAATTGAAGAGAACAAAAACATTATAGAAATACAGTCTGAAGGTGAGTTCTATCGTCTGGCTCTCCTCTGCTGCCACCATGGACTTCACCACTTGTTCCACCACCTACTCCTCCAGCTACCGGTCCCTGGGCTCCATCCCGCCACCCAGCCTCTGGCCCCCCCGGCAGCTCGGCCATTGGCTATGCAGGCGCTGGTGGCTCGGGCTCCCGGATCTCTGTGTCCCACTCCACCAGTTTCCAGGGCAGCTGGGGGTCCGGGGGCCTGACCACGGGGATGGCTGGGAGTCTGGGGTGGGATCCAGAGTGAGAAGGAGATCATGCAAGAGCTGAATGACTGCTTGGCCTCCCCTCCCTTGCATCCTCTCTACTTCTGGTGAGTTCTGGCAATCCTTGACCTTCTTTGGTTTGTTGCATCATTCTGGTGTTCTACATATTTACATGACCTTCTGTTCTGCTTACATTGCTCTGTGTCCTTTCCTTGTCTTACAAAAACACTAGATATTGGACCTAGGACCCATACTAATCCATCTTGATCTCACCTTGATCCTTTCCTCAATTATGTCTGCAAATGCCTTTTTCTTAAATTAGGTCACATCCTGAGATTCTGGTCATACATGAATTTTGGGGAAGCACTTTTCAACCAACTTCAGATCCTAAATATTTCATTTCATCTTTAGCAAGACTATTTGAACTACAAATCTTCCATTTCTTTGACTTTCTCATTAATATCTTTATTTATAGTCTCTTCTTGCAACTTAGCTGTTCATCTGTCATAAATAGCATATAACATCCTCTATGTTACCATAATTATGTAAGTCCATTCTACATTATGATTTTTTTGTGTTAAACACAGGCACATTTATGCTGATTCTGATTAAAGGACATTACTGCTCAAAGTGTTACAGACAAAAGTATACTGGAAAGCAAGCAAAAAACAAACAATAAATAAAAAGGATAAATTAAATAACATTTATAACATTTTACTTATTTAATGATTTTTTGTGACCTGTGTATATTAATAGACTCTATTTTTCTTTTGTTTTTTCTGGAGATGTTAATCATTAACTACAAAATTATAAGTGCATATTTGTTATAGATATATTAGTCTCCTTGCTCTTCTGCCAAAGGTAATCTCAAATCATGGTCTGAAAAATTACTCCTCATCTGGGAACTATAGGAGTTAGAGCATCCTTATTTTTTAATATCCAAAAATATTCATTCTATTTAAATAATTCTTTTGAGAAAAATTCCATTAGTAATATTTTATGTGTTGATTTCAAAATTATTCTGTTCCTTCATTTGTGTTCCTTAACTTTAGTCGAATAAAAACAGAACTTCAACTGGCAAAGAAGCTGTATCTATTTCTCTCAAGGTTAATATTAAG
>NW_007083911.1:0-751 GCF_000164805.1 Carlito syrichta
ACCCTAAATAAACCAATAACAATCAAGGAAATCGACCACGTAATAAGAAAACTTCCTACAAAAAAAAGCCCTGGTCCAGATGGCTTTCCAGCAGAATTCTACAAGACATTTAAGGAGGAGCTGATACCAATCCTACTGAAGGTATTCCAGGCGATTGAAAAAGATGGAACTCTCCCCAAATCATTTTAGAAGCCAACATCACATTGATACCCAAGCCAGGTAAAGATCCAACAAAGAAAGAGAACTACAGGCCAATATCTTTGATGAACACGGATGCTAAAATTCTCAACAAAATCCTAGCAAACCGGATTCAGCAATACATCTCAAAAATCATCCACCATGACCAAGTAGGCTTCATTCCTGGCATGCAAGGCTGGTTTAACATTCGTAAAACCATAAATGTAATTAAATACATCAACAGATGTCAAAACAAAAACCACATGATCATATCATTAGATGCAGAAAAAGCTTTTGATAAAATCCAGCACCCCTTCTTGATAAAAACCCTTGAACATCTAGGCATACGGGGAACATACCTCAAAATAATAAAAGCCATCTATGAGAAACCCACAGCCAGCATACTCCTAAATGGACAAAAATTGGAACCAATTCCCCTGAAAACTGGAACTAGACAAGGATGCCCACTCTCTCCTCTCCTGTTCACATAGTATTGGAAGTCCTGGCTAGAGCAATCAGAGAAGAGGAGGCAATCAGAGGTATTCAAATAGGAAAAGAGGCAGTCAAGTTATCT
>NW_007083912.1:0-723 GCF_000164805.1 Carlito syrichta
CGTTCATGTCTCGAATCCCTGATTCTTCTTTAGCCGGCAGCAAAATGCCTTGTAGATTTTCAGGACTGAGTACTCATATAACCCAGATTCCTTATATTTAGCAACAGCCATGCAGTTACCTGTATATGATTACTCCTGTTCACAGATACATGCATCAAAAGCTTGATTCTTGTTTAGATCTTAGGAAGATGCCGTATATGTTTTGGAGATTGAGAAAACATGTCACCCACATTCCTTATTCTTTCTTAGGAAAAATCAGTGCATTTGCCTGTATATGAGGATTTCTTTTTCCTAGTTTATGCTTCAAAAACCTAAATTCGTGTTTATCAGTTAGCAAGAAACACTGATGTTTTATTGAGATGGAGCACACGTGTAAGCCAGATTCCTTGTTCTCCTTTAGCAATAGACAGTGCAGTTTCCTGTATATGAGGACTCCCATTATCCAGGTTCGTACTCCCAAAACCCGATTGGTGGTTATTTCGTAGCAAGACGGTCTGTAGGTTTTTGGGATGGAGGCCTCCTATAAAACAAGATTCCTTATTCTTCCGTAGCAACAGGTTGTGTACTGTTCTGTATATGAGGACTCCCATTACTGAAATTCCTGCTTCATTCTCAGCAAGACGCAAGATATTTCCTGATGACCTAGAATTCCAGTTGCTTGGATATCAAGAGAAGACTCCCATAAAGTTCTTGAGGAATGGACCAAGATTCCTGGTCCCTTTT
>NW_007083913.1:0-740 GCF_000164805.1 Carlito syrichta
TCTTGCCTGTTTTTCCCTGCCATCCAGGATCGCAGAGCATGAATGTGCTAAAGTTTATTTAATTATATCTCTCCTAAAGAGCATTTAAATGGTTTCTAATTAGTCATTACTGCATATTGTGTCACTGGAGCTGTCCTAGCACATGTGTATTGTGTTCCTGTGTAAGAGTTTCTCGGGATCCACCACCTTACAATATGCAGTTGCCAGGTAAGACTTCTGGTTGGGGACAGTGCCTGTGTCCCCAATGTGAGCAAATGTGAACCTGAAAGAGCCAATCTTTCAAGATGGAGTCTGAGTTACTGCCTAGGCTCAATTAATTATCCAATTAAATACTTTTCTGAGTTGCAGTCTCACTCTGTCACCCAGACTGGAGTGCAGTGTCATGCTCATAGCCATCACAGACTCAATCTGCTGGGCTCAGGTGATCAATTTAAAACAGAGCCAACATAATATTAAAAAGTGTAAAAGCAACAGGTGCTGGCAAGGCTGCAGAGAAAAGATAATGCATCTACACTGTTTGGGGGAATTAAGCTGGTTCAACCTTTTTATAAAGCAATGTAGTGTTTTCTCAAAGCACTAAAAATGGAGCGACAGCAAGCTCACTTTCAGAGAAACATAAATCATTCTACCAAAAAGACACCTGCACAAACATGTTCACTGCAGCACTACTCATAATAACAAAACCATGGAACCCAACCCAGATGCTCATCAAAAGTGGTCTGGATGAGAAAATGTGGTCC
>NW_007083914.1:0-1039 GCF_000164805.1 Carlito syrichta
TCAGACATATATGATCTATAGAGAGGAGAAAAATCAGAAATTATAGAGAAAAATTGGAATTAGTAGACAATGCTAGCAGATAATTTTCTTTCTCATTGGTCTCTTATGCTTTTACATATCTTGTGAGTAAGACACACTGACTGATTTTTGCTATATTTTCAAGAATGTTTGTATAGAGAACATCTTTGGTGATACAAACTTTTTCTCCCTTAGTAGCAAATAATGTCTGTTTATAGCTTTAAAATAAAGGACAATGTCTCCCTTCAGAGCAAAATACAGAAATCCTGACTGCATAGTATATTTATGAAAATATCTCACTCTAGGGCAGAGCAGATGGGCTTACTGTCCATTATAAGAGATTCAAGTTTCCTAATTCAGGATTTATCTCCTGCAGATCCATATCTTTTGTGTTTTAGAGACAGCGTCTCAGTTTGTTGCCCAGGCTGGAGTCTGGAGGTGGTTTCATTCTCAATTCCTGGGCTCAGTGATCCTCCTTCCTCAGCTTCCTAAACAGCTAGAGGTGCTGGTGTGTTCCAGGCATGGGATCTTGCTATGCTAACTGGGCTGGTCTTAAACTCCTGGCTTCAAGCAATTCTCCTAGATATTGAGAGAGATATTGAGTATATTATCACATGATACAGATTGGATTCAGTGACTTATGCCTGCAACCCTGACAAAATTATAAAGACACAAAACAGGTCAGTGAATATCAGAAGTCAAAGTTAGAAAGAAGAAATGGACTGCAATAGGAATGTAGGGTGACAGAACATCGTGTAATATGATTTTTCTAGTGGCTACATCACTGTATGCATTTGTGACAACCTAAATGGTTCAATTAAAATTAAGGAAACAGTCTGTCAAATATATCTCAATATAATTGAATTAAAAATTTTTAATACATTATTCTTTTAAAGGACAAAATATTTTTTAATTCCCTGAGAATTCACAATTTTAACTATACTCCAAGTCATTAAGGAATGATTACATATTATTTAATTGATTAGACTACTTTGAATTTTACATAGGTCTCAATTTTTAA
>NW_007083915.1:0-1036 GCF_000164805.1 Carlito syrichta
GTTATCATTCATAAAATGCAGGGTCAGAATACATCTCTAAGGTTACTTACATACAACAATATTATTATTCAATGATTTTAATTGTAACTTGATTTTAAAACATAAAAGACCTTTTTAGGATACTCAAGACCAATCAACTAATGCATAATTATTGAATACTGTGATTAGGCAGTATTCTACATACCCAGTGTATAGTGAGGAATAAACAGACAAGATCTTTCTCTTAAGAAACTTGTATTTTAGTATATGTGTAGGGGTAATGGAGTGACTGGGGGTGCATAAAGTACTGAACTTAAAAGTAGGATAACAAATAAACAAGTGTCATATATTGATATAATTATTTGACAGCAGGTGGAAGATGAGAATAGGAGTATAGAAAAAGCACAAGGAATATAAAGCCAATAATAAGACACATAGTTATAAGTAGAATTTATTCAATGAATTTTTAAAAAGAAAAATAAAACATTTATGTAGCTGAAAATAGGCATTCACAGTATATAAACAAAAATTGTCAAAACTTTAAGAAAACAATGGCAAATTAAGAATAGTAGATTTTATTCAATTATTACAATAATTGCTAGACCAAACAGTTTGAATAATAGTGGGAAAATAACTATTTGAAAACATAATTAAGGAGCTGAATTTACTTGATATATATAAAAACATGAACCCACCAATTAGATGCTACTAATTTTTCTCCTACTACACAGGGAATGTGTCCATTAATGCCAACATAATGGGCTACAAAGCAAATCTTAATACATGCAAAGGATTGTAATCATACAAAGCTGGCTAGTACAAGTTGCTCAGAAATTTATCATAAAAATAAAGATTAGAAGTTCATTTTGATTATTTTATTTTATCTTGAGCCCCTGTTCACTTATTCAAACAAATTTTTTCTCTGTGAAACTAAGTAGAACTGAGGAGGAATCAAAGAAAGCCTTATATATTAAACTCTTAAATAGAATCTTTGAATTCAAAGGGTCAGTAGGCCTTTTCCCAGCAAACAAAACCATTGAGCAGTCCTGCAAATCAA
>NW_007083916.1:0-617 GCF_000164805.1 Carlito syrichta
CTTTAATGTCTTGTAGAATTCTGCTGGAAAGCCATCTGGACCAGGGCTTTTTTTTGTAGGAAGTTTTCTTATTACGTGGTCGATTTCCTTGATTGTTATTGGTTTATTTAGGGTCTCAATTTCTTCTTGTTCCAACCTAGGTAGGTTGTGTGAGGTCAGAAAGTCTTCCATTTCCTTCTGGTTTTCAAGTTTGTTTCCATACAAGTGTACGTAGTAGTCTCTAATGATCTTTTGTATTTCTTCAGGGTCAGATGTGACTTCATCTTTTGTGTTTCTGATTATGCTTATTTGGTTTTTTTCTCGTTTTTTCTTGGTCAGTCTAGCTAGGGGACCATCAATCTTGTTTACCCTTTCGAAGAACCAGCTTTTTGTTTCATTGATTTTTTGTATTATCTTTTTGTCTTCTATGTCCTGGATTTGGGCTTTTATTTTGGTGATCTGGATTCTTCTGCTGAAATTAGGGTTTTCGTGGTCTTGCTTTTCCAGCTTCTTTAGGTGGTTTGTTAGGTTGTCAATTTCTGTTCCTTCCATTTTCCTCATGTGTGTTTGTAGGGATATAAATTCCCCTCTTATTACAGCTTTTAAGGTATCCCAGAGATTTTGGAAAGATGTTTCTT
>NW_007083917.1:0-3579 GCF_000164805.1 Carlito syrichta
CTCCTAAACACGTTTCTTAAACTCTGAACCACAGATACCTTATCTGCAAATATTATTGTTTCTAAAATGTTTTGTGAAAAATATAAGAAAATAATGGTACATGATGAAGCTAGCACACTGCTTGCTACACTCTAAGTAGTCAATTATATTTCCTTTTGCTACAACTTTTTTTTTAGGTACCAGTGTTGCTCTGCTTCTTGGGAATTTGTCTTACTCTGGCTATAATATTGAGATATAAAGACGTATCTTTTGTGTGGCAGAGACGGGCTAAAAACAGTTAAAATTATTCCTTTCAAAGATCAACCTGAAAAATATTTTGATAAAATACAGCATCCCTTGATAAAAACACTCAAACATCTAGGTATAGAAGTAACATACCTCAAAACAGTAAGTGCCATCTACAACAGACCCACAGCTAGCATATTGCTAAATGGTCAGAAACTGGAATCATTTCCCCTGAACTGGAACAAGACAAGGCTGCCCACTCTCAACCCTCTTGTTCAATATTGTGTTGGAAGTCCTAGCTCAGGCAATTAGACAAGAGAAGGAAATCGGGGGTATCCAAATAGGAAAAGAGGAAGTCAAGTTATCCCTCTTTGCTGATCCTATACCTTGAAAATCCAAAAGAATCTGTCAAAAACCTGCTTACACCTATAAAGGAAAGTCTCAGGGTACAAAATAAATGTGCAAAAGACAATTGTATTCCTCTACACCAACAACAAGCAGGCAGAGAACCAAATAAAAAGCACAATCCCATTCACAGTAGCCACCAAAAAAATGAAATATCTTGGCATCTTCCTAACCAGAGAAGTGAAAGACCTTTACAATGAAAATTGCAAAACACTGTTTTAAAGAAATCCAAGAAGACACAAACAAATGTAAAATTATTCCATGCTCATGGATAGGAAGAATCAATATTGTTAAGATGTTCATCCTACCAAAGGCAATCTACAGATTCAACACAATACCCATTAAGCTACCAACATCATTCTTCTCAGACCTGGAAATGACAATACGGAAATTCATATGGAAACATAAACACCACAAATAGCTAAAACAATCCTTAGCAAAAGAAACAAAGCAGGAGGTATCACACTTCCAGACTTTAAATTTACTATAAGGTTAGTGTAATCAAAACAGCCTGGTACAAGAACAACTATACAGACCAATGGCATAGGATAGAGATTCTGGAAGCAAAGCCTCAATTCCTCAACCAGTTCATCTTTGACAAAGCCTCCAACAACACCACTGGGGAGAGGAGAACCTATTCGGTAAATGGTGCTGGGAAAACTGGCTGACCACATATAGAAGATTGAAACAGGACCCCTACCTATCACCATTCACAAAAATTAATGCTAAATGCATCAAAGACCTGAATGTATAACCTCAAACTATAAGAATCTTAGAAAGTGCAGGAGACACCCTTATGAAACTTGGAACTGAGAACAATTCCCTATTCAGAACACTAAAGGCTAATACCTTAAGAAATGAAATAGACAAGGGGGACCTCATGAAATTAAATGAGCTTCTGCAAAGCAAAAGAAACTATCAAGAGAGAAAGATAGCTCACAGAATGGGAAAAAATATTTGCCAACTGTATATCTGACAAAGGCCTAGCATCTAGAATCTACAAGGAACTCAAATGTGCTGAAAGGAAAAGAACAAGCAATCCCTTTAAAAAGTGGGCTAAAGACATTAATAGACACTGCTCAAAAGGAGATACGCAGGCAGCCAACAGACACATGAAAAGCTGCTCAGCCTCATTCATCATCAGAGAAATGCAAATCAAAAAGCACACTGAGATACCACCTAACCCCTATAAGAATGACCATCATTAATAAAACAAACCACAACAGATACTGATGAGGATGTGGAGAAAAAGAAATGCTTCTAAGCCAGGCTCGGTGGCTCAGCCTGTAATCTCGCGCCTTTGGGAGGCTGAGGTGAATGAATTGCCTGAGCCCGTGGGTTCGAGACCCGCCTGGGCAACTTAGCGAGACCTCTTCTCTACAATAAAATTTTAAAAAGTAGCCAGGTGTGGTAGCGCGCACCTGTAGTTCCAGCTACTTGGAAGGCTGAGGTGGAAGGATCGCCGGAGCCCAGCAGGTCGAAGCTGCGGTGGCCGGGAACGGCCACTGCACTCTGGCCTGGGCGACAGAATAAGACTCCAACTCAAAAAAAAAAAAGAAAAAAAGAAAAGAAATGCTTCTACACTGCTGGTGGGAAAGCAAACTGGTGCAGCCCCTTTAGAAGACAGTGTGGTGATTTCTGAAAGAACTAGAAATTGATCTTCCATATGACCCAGCAATTCCCCTATTGCGAATATATTGGAAGAACTCAAGTCATTCTACTAAAAAGATAGCTGCATATGTATGTTTGTTGCAGCTATATTCACGATAGCAAAAACATGGAAACAACTGTGTTGCCCATAGAAGCTGGACTGGATTTTTTTTAAAAATGGGGTATATATACATAATGGAATATTATGTAACCATAAAGAAGGACAAATATATGAACTTTGCAACAACTTGAATGGATTTGGTGTTGATCATACTCAGTGATTTATCACAGAAACAAATGACAGTGTTCCATAGGTTTTCACTCATAAGCGGAGCTTGAACAATTATAAAGCTATAAGAAAACAATTGGCAGTAGTGGGAAACTGTCAGGGGAGTGGGGGTGGGATTGGCAGTTGAGGGAAACTGCTAGGAGAGGGAGGGGCATACCTCATCAACAAGAGTGTCTGCATGATCAATGTTTGTATACCTAAACCTGAAATGTACTTCACATCTTTATAGTAAAATTAAAATTAAAAAAAAAAAAAAAGTCTGCAAGTTTCTAAACCTGCTAGACATGGGACTGGAGAAATCTAAATAGCCACAAGGCACTTTCCTGGAAGTGCAACATAGTAATCGATTCACAACTTACTCCCATATCCTCTCTTTGTGAAGTTATCAGTTTACAACCCTGCTTGCTATCCACTCTTCCATTCTCTTTCTTATATTCCTTCAAGATTTTGTCCTCACCATTCTATGGAAATGATTATGTCAAAGTCACCATTTACTCGTGTTGTGATATGATTAATTCTTTTTGTTTTTTTGAGTTGGAGTCTCACTCTGTCATCCAGACTGGAGTGCAAAGTTGCCCAGGCGGGTCTCGAATATATATATATATATGAAAGCTTGCCAATTCTCATCACTTTGACCACAATCTTTCCATCTAAATCACTATTACCTTTCCCCTCCACTTCACAATAGGCTTCTAATCAGTCACAGTGCTTCTACTCCATCCCTTCTTACACTAAATATAGTGATTTTTTTTGAAAGCAGGATTTATTGAGAGGACAGAAATGCTCCCACAGTGGGAAGGACCCAAGGGCGTTGCTTAAGAAGTTTTGTAAGAAATGAATTAAGATAATATCACTCCCTTGCTCAAGGAATTCCCACACTACTTAGAGAAATTTTCAACTCACCATGGCTTTCAAGGCTCCATATGACTGGACCACTGTTCTACCTCTTTGAATCCATCTCCTATCACTTTTTGCCATCACTCTGTTCCAGACACCTGGAATTCTTGTTG
>NW_007083918.1:0-778 GCF_000164805.1 Carlito syrichta
CGATATGTACAAAACAATTATTTTAAAAGCATTTGGCTTATAGAAGAAAGGTCTTAGATGAAATTCTGTTACAGGAATGTGCAATTAACAGATGCCTTCTGATGACCTTTTGCTAAATACAAGTACTACTTGCAAATATAATCCACCAAACAAATGAACTGAGTAGCTATGGCTATTTATAAAAAGTGCTTCAGGTTTTGTTCTTTGAAAAATGTCAACAAAATTGTGGTTGTTTCATGGTAAGACCTTGTGGCAATGCATCTTCATATATTTCCCAAATATTCACGACCCTAATATATGGTCAGTAATGAATAGATAATGACAAATAAAACAGACCCAATCCCTGTCATCATGTAGGTTACAGTCTAGTTGAGAACCCAGATGCTAAATAATCACTTAAACTAAGTTGTCAGCTGGGCTCGGTGGCTCAGCCTGCAATCCCAGCACTTTGGGAGGCTGAGGTGAATGGATTGCCTGACCCCGCGGGTTCGAGACCCACCTGGGCAAATTAGTGAGACCTCATCTCTACAATAAAATCAAAAATTAGCTGGGCGTCGTAGTATGCACCTTTAGTTCCATCTACTTGGAAGGCTGAGGCGGAAGGATCGCTGGAACCCAGCAAGTCAAGGCTGCGGTGGCTGGGAGTGGCCACTGCACTCCAGCCTGAGTGACAGAGACTCCAACTCAAAAAAAAAACACAACAAAAAACTAAGTTGTCAAGAAAGCTTAGAAGCAAAGTACACACTGTTGCGAGAGTATTGTTTAAAACATTTTACTC
>NW_007083919.1:0-831 GCF_000164805.1 Carlito syrichta
CTCAACATCTAGTAAGCTTTGATGCAACATCTGATTAGAAAGAATGTAATTAGTGTACAGGATAGAGCATATATATTTTATTTTGTAAAAAAGTATAAAACTCAAATTTTCAATAATTCTCATGAATTTGCACTTAAAGAGGCTTGAAAGTAACTTCTCATGCTCCTTGATTTCTTGCCACAGAATCTTTTAAAAGCTTTCTTTTTAAAGAGGTGCTTTAAGTTTCAATTAGTTGCATGTTTTCCATAAACAAACTCTTATCTCAAGCTTTAGAGACTATTTTTTAAAAGCAGTATTAATAGAGCAAGTAGCATATGAGTGCTTGTGATACTGACAAAAGCTAGGGATTAGAAATATTCATTAAGGATGCTTTAAACACTGCAATTCCAGTACTCTAAGTGAAAAAAAAGTGACCTATTTTCTCTGCTTTCTTGGCATAGTTATATATCTTAGTACATATATCCTTGGCATATTTAGATCTATTGTAGATGTATAGAAAATTATTGTAACAGATAATTTGTTCCTCAAACAAGTGTAAATGATGAAAATAAAGACTGACATCTAATTTTAAAATGCTTTCACTTATAAATGTGACATCTGAGTAGACTGTGAACAGGCATACCATGATCAAAAAATTATTTATAAGTAACTCCTCAGAGCAATTTAATGACAATTTAGTTAAACAAATGGGGTAAATCTGAACTTAGCACTGGCAGGAATTAGCATCATTTGCAGAAATAAAAGAAACAGAATGTGATGTACTTCCACTGCAAGGCTAAGATAATTGTACACTATAGCCCAGGCTTCAGTTTCTTCTCTCCACCTGATGTC
>NW_007083920.1:0-828 GCF_000164805.1 Carlito syrichta
CAGGGGACCTTGGTCCTCAAGTCTCTCCTGTCACTTAAGTTACATCACCAGCCTCTTGGTCTGAGACTTGCGCCCTGGTTCTTCAACTAGCTTTCACCACCAGCTTTTCTTCCCCAAGAGACATAATAATAGCATTGCAGAAAGTGGCTTTGTGTATCAGACAAACTGGAATTAGAATCTACTACTTAGTAGCTGTGCTTGAGAAAGTAATTTTCCTTTATAAATTTCAATTTTCTTCTTTGTAAAGTGGGCACGACCATGATTAACACATTGGGATTCTGTGAGCTAAAGTATATAGAGTACTATGTGTGTTGCCAAAACATAATAGGAATGTTGTAAATTGCTTATATTATTTTCTCTTTTTCCCATATTCTAAAATTGAGCTGGATCCAATATTAAATCCTCATATCTTCCTTTGTCAGTGTTCTGTGCTGTGCAGGACTAATGATTTTCTGTGTATATTTTTTACACACACCCTCCATGAAAGAGCTTCCTTTTAATTTCCAGTAAATTGAAACTTACAGTTTCTATGTGTCTATGAATGACTAAAAAAATTTTTCTAGTGAAAAATATAAAGATCATCACCGAAGTGGGTTAGAGAAATATAAAACATATGTAGATATTTTAGAAAATGTGTAAATCATTTACAGTTACATTAGACATAATTTATTTTAATGCAGAATCTGATATAAATGTCCAAATGGACTTTTTGTTATATTTCATTGTCTCATCTGTTTTAACAGGTTATGCAGTATACACTTCACAATAGAGTATAATTTATCAGGTTAGAAACCATTTAAAAAGGAAAAGTTGACTGAACTGTAGATA
>NW_007083921.1:0-1058 GCF_000164805.1 Carlito syrichta
CCCAACGTGATGCAGGCCTTGTGAGAGCAAGGTCCGGGTCTGACTTGTTCACTCCTGCAAGCCCAGTGCCTAGAACCATGCCTGGCATTAAGAAGGTACTCAAAAAATAATTTAAGTGAATGGTTCATCCCCAGGCATCACTGTTGGCAGCAACTTCTTGGACAGAGGATGATATTTTTGCTTATTTATCTTGTATATGTAGATTTAGTCACAAAAACTGCTAGACTGCATGGTTGCCCTTTATAATTTGTCATTCTAATTTGTTGACCAAGAAATGATATCAGTTTTGTGTTGAGTCAATTTCAGAAATGGACACTGATATTATGTGCTACTGTCCTTTACCTTTCTACTTAGTGTTCTTTCCACGATGTTTTTTTTTTCTTAATAAACTGGGGATGCTTTTGTGTCCCTCATAATTTTCTAGGTGACTAAAGATGACACATATATTTGCTAGCAAAGTTTTATAGACTGAATAGACAAACTAGTAGAATTGACTTTCTGGAGTAAACCATTTATTTCTTTAAAAAGTTACAGCGATTTCTAGGATTTCGTACCTTTAAACTGTTTTTTAGAACCTAAGGAGTTGTAGTTTTCATTCAATGCAATGATCCTTGAAATCTGGTTGTATCCTTGAATAAAATTATAATAGACTTAAAATGTTTTGTTTTCTTATTTGATGTGAAATTATTTATGGCAGTTCAAGATATATCTTTTTGAAATAAACAACCTTGTCTGAAAAATTGTCATACTATAATAAGTTTTTTAAACCTTTGTACATGAAAGACAGCAGAGAATATATCTAAGACCTGGCAAATCCTCCTGGCCACCTTGCTCTACATTTTGGGTGAATACGAAGAAGCATATTAAATTTGCCAAGAATTGTTAGCAGTCTATTTTCAGCATGGTAGTCACAATCAGTAACATACTGGTCTGCTGCTTGAAAGTACAACTAACTTTCTCTGTAGATTTGTCATGCCCGTGGCAGACCATGAAGTTGATGATATTGATAGATCATTTTAGTTTGGTATTCAGGGTAATTAAATTTATAGAATAAATTA
>NW_007083922.1:0-872 GCF_000164805.1 Carlito syrichta
CAAAAGAAGTCTTTATTTTCTGTAGTAAAAAAATATTCACACAATTTTTCAGGTTGGTTAAGATTAATAACTCATAATCTGAAGACATTGGCTTCTGTTGAAGTGAATATCAAGATTTACTGACCTACAAAGTTAATATTAATGGAGGTGAAAGTGAGGTTAAAAACAAACCTCAAGGGATAATACATCTTCATATTTGCTGAAATTAAACATCAGCCCATATATTGATCATGCCTACATTCAAACACCTTTTAATCAAAAAGCTTTGGAAATCCCTTTGCTGTGACAGCTTGCTCAAATACATGGCTGAGTTCATTAGTATTAACATTCTCTGAGCAATAAGACAGCCAGAAAAGCAAAACATTCAGTGTTTCCTCTGAGGATCATCAGCAGTCAATCAAAGGGTGGTTGCTTATTTACATATGCGATCTGATTGAAAGAGAGTGATCCTAACCAGCATCTCATGATGATCAATCTCAATAATGTAGGTGGTGTCTCGATCTGACCCACAGTACTATTCAGCCATCTAATAAACCCATCTTTTCCACACATACAAAATAAAAACATTCTAAACTACTGACATTAAATAAATCCAAATAAATATGCCCATTGTCACCTACAACCTATTATATATACTAATGTTTGATAAGAATTTTTTAAATGGGAAATGTAGGCTCACACCTTTAATCCCAGCACTTTGGGAAACTGAGACAGGAAGATCACTTGAGGCCAGGAGTTTGAGATCAGCCTGGGCAACATATTGATACTCCATCTCTACAAAAAAGAAATTAAAAATGAAAATTAGTAGGGAATAGTGGCGTGTGCTGTAATCTCAGCTATTTGAGAGGCTGTGGTGGACGATCCCTTGAGCC
>NW_007083923.1:0-1693 GCF_000164805.1 Carlito syrichta
CCAATTGCTAAGAGGTATCTGAGATATCTTCATGAGGAGTATGACAGGAAGGGGACAAAACGGATGTTTTACATACCCCTCATTCTCTTATTTGTGTGTGTCTGTCGTTTTGAATCTGCTAAAAAGCTGGTTGAGTTATTATGCTTTGTTTGATGGGAAATGTCATCTTTTAAAAACTTGATTGGCGTGTGTTTCTTTATGTCATTTTATGTTTCCCTCCATTCCCATTGTGCAGTGTTTCCCCTGACCTGTTGGCACTGTTAAAACTTCTGCCTTTTGTTGTTAAGGTTCTAGAAAAATTGCCTGCTATGTATTTGAAGTGTTACCAGTTATCTTAAATTCTTTCCAGTGACCACGCCCCCTCTCTTCCTTAGCCTGGTTCTCCTTCATAAATTCTGAAGGAGCTCATTCTAATCCACCTGTAAAGAAAGGTAAAAATGTCTCTTATATGCTACTTAGCCTTTTTCTAACTCAGTGCAAGTTAATGCCAGTCTTAGAAAAAAATAATTTTGTAATCTTTCTCTGGCAACTAAGGAAATGAATAGGCTGTTCTTGTTTTCAAATGCTAAAAGCCAGGTTAATTGAGAGTAAATCTGTTTCTAAAGGTTTAGGCCTTGCCTAAGATCGTAATCAACTGCTTGTCCCTAAAAACTGTTGAGAAGTCTCTTAGAGTCATATAATGTATGTAAGTCCCTACTTTATATTGTAATGCTAGATAAAACTACTAATTGTTTTTTTGACTATGCCTAACTAGCACACCTCTTACAAGACTGGTAAAGCTTTAATGCTAAATACTTTGCAGGACTTAATAAGGCATGGAAACTGGCCATTCCCACCTGATTAAGCCACCTTGTAAGCACGGTACTTCACCTAAGGGACAGGTCAAGTACTAGACACTCTGTGGAGCATACAGTGAGACATAATCACTCTCATTTGATTGTCCACATCTTACAACTAAGGTTACTGTTTAATAATTCATGAGTATTTTTGACAATTTTGCCTGTTCATAATTCGGAATAAGTAGAAACAGATCATTTTACATCTACGTGGTCTGTTCACTCTAAAAAGTTTTGTACCAGGTCATTTTTTGTAGACATCATTGGAAAGTCGTGGAACAACAATAAAAAAAACAAAATCAAAAACAAGGAGCTTCAAGAAAGCCTGAGAATACTCAGCCTGGAAAAAGCCATCAGCATCCTAGAAATTCCTAGCATTGCTGTTTACTGTTTATTTAGTTATTTGTTTGTTTTAGAATTCTCTTTTGAGGAATAAATTACAAGCATTCAAAACAAATTCTGGATTTTCAAAAAACGTGACCAAGAGAGTGTGTACTGGTCTGTGCCCTCAGACACCCCAATGGGACAGATTTTAAGTGATTGGAAAAAATTAAAATTATGTGGTTTAAAATTTAAAAATAATAATAAGTACATTATTAAAAATCAAATTTAAACTCACTACAAGTTAGCAGATAATAAAATTTGAAATGGAGCAAAACTATCTGGCAATTAAATTCACCTTGTAGACCTAAAAATAATAACAATAATAAAATAAAATAATCAAAAGTTCTGTATGCAGAGACATTTTAAAATTTTATTTCACTACTTTACAAACAAATTATATCCTATAAAATATTAAATGCCACACTCCAGAGGTTTAACTCAGGACTATAAATACCAAACTCCCAATTATAAAA
>NW_007083924.1:0-1190 GCF_000164805.1 Carlito syrichta
AGAATGGTGATTAGAAGAAGACAAGGAGATCAAGTTGCAAGGAGGATGAGATAAATAAATAAATAAATAAATTTATATATATATATGGAGTGCTGCTAACCAGGAAAGTGTGTGATTGTCCTGATGGTCTTGCAAAGAAAGGCTCAAACAGATGGAGTAATCAACAGTGAGAGATAATTGATCGTAGGTAGAGTAAAATGCACGTTAAGAATTGATCATATAACAACATGAGAAAATGGTGACTTTAACATAAACATTTCAATAGAATGGTGAGGACAAAATCTTGAAGGAATATAAGAAAGAGAGAATGGAAGAGTGGATAGCAAGCCGGGGTTGTAAATTGATAACTGATAACTTCACAAAGAGAGGATGGGGGGGTAAGGTTGTGAATCGATTACTATGTTGCACATCCAGGAAATTGCCTTGTGGCTATTTAGCTTTCTCCAGTTCCATGTCTAGCAGGTTTTGAAACTTGCAGATTGTTCTTTTTTTATTTTAATTTTTACTTTAAATATGTGAGGTACATTTCAGGTTTAGGTGTACAAACATTGATCATGCAGACACTCTTGTTGATGAGGTATGCCCCTACCTCTCCTAGCAGTTTCCCTCAACTGCCAATCCCACCCCCCCTGACAGTTTCCCACTACTATCAATTGCTTTCTTATAACTTTATAATTGTTCAAGATCCGCTTATGAGTGAGAATATATGGAACACTGTTATTTGTTTCTGTGAAAATTACTGAGTATGATTGACTCCAAATTATCCAAGTTGTTGCAAAGTCCATATATTTGTCTTTCTTTATGGTTACATAATATTCCATTATGTATATGTACCCCATTTTTAAAAATCCAGTTCAGCTTCTATGGGCAGCACGGTTGTTTCCATGCTTTTGCTATTGTGAAAAGAACTGCAACAAACATACATATGCAGCTATCTTTTTAGTAGAATGACTTGAGTTCTTCCAATATATTCACAATAGGGGAATTGTTGGGTCATATGGAAGATCAATTTCTAGTTCTTTCAGGAATCACCACACTGTCTTCTAAAGGGGCTGCACCAGTTTGTTTTCCCACCAGCAGTGTAGAAGCATTTCTTTTCTTTTTTTTTCTTTTTCTTTTGAGTTGGAGTCTCACTCTGTCGCCCAGACCAGAGTGCAGTGGCCGTTCCCGGCCACCGCAGCTTCGACCTG
>NW_007083925.1:0-897 GCF_000164805.1 Carlito syrichta
ACACCTGAGCACTCAGGAAATACTGCATGTGTTGGGAGTCAGCCAGGGAGGCCCACTGAGCATTAGGCATCAGAAAGGGCTGTTGACACTGAGACCACTAGGATGCATTTGGGAGCTATTTGACCCCATTTACTCCCCCTTTCTACTCAGCACTAACCAGATTAAGTTCCTGTGAGCTCAAAACATAAAAACTAGCCAGGCTCAGTGGCTCAGCCTGTAATCCCAGTGTTTGGGAGGTTGAGGTGAGTGGATTGCCTGAGCCCGCAGGTTCGAGACCCACCTGGGCAACTTGGTGAGACCTCATCTCTACAATAAAAAAAAATTAGCCAGGTGTGGTAGCGTGAGCCTGTAGTTCCAGCTACTTGGAAGGCTGAGGTGGAAGTATCCCTGGAGCCCAGCGGCTCAAGGCTGTGGTGGCTGGGAGCGGCCACTGCACTCCAGTCTGGGTGACAGAGTGAGACTCCAACTCAAAAAAAAATCATAAAAACTCTGAGACCAGGATGAACACAATCTAACTTCAGAAGCTTATTGCTCCCATTCTTCCACAAACTGCAGTTTTGGCTTTCACACAACTTATAATTCAAACTCGTGTCACTTCTAAGAGCCTTAGTATTGGTCACAGGCTTCTGGGCCATGATCTTAGGATTTATTGAAGGTGTAAATTGTGGAATATAGTTTTAGAAGACAGCCATTTTGTTGAAACAATGCGGCTGGGTTACTTGCAGGTAGCCCACTGTGAACTTTGGACGGGGCCACATTCCAAACATTCTGGGATGGGCCACTTTCATTTGTAAAGTAAATACTTAAGCTTCTATAGAATTGTTTAACTTGGCATAAATCAATCACTTAGGATGAGAAAGTTTATAGAATGTGTCAGTCACGGATTAGGTTATCCTT
>NW_007083926.1:0-1281 GCF_000164805.1 Carlito syrichta
CTTCAAAAGATGATCAACTATTAACCATTTAGGTAGGTACACCCTGCATTTTGAGAGAGCTTATATGTGTCCCTGACATTAATAGACCATTAACCAAGGGGCAGCAGTCATTGATGTGTTGTATTTTGGGAAAAGACAACTTTCAGAACAAAATGTGTACCTCAGAAAAAAATTCAAAGTTAAAGTCATATGCTTATGTGTAACGGAAACATTATCAGGCATATACATGGTGTGATTTCTAGAAAACAGATGCAGGCATATGTTAACACTGAAAGATCACCAGGTGAAGATGCCCCTCTACCATGGTTTAGATTGCAAATATGCTTTATGCCACTGTAAGATCAATTTCTAACTTTATTTCTGTATATATTTTTCAACTGTTTAAACTGTACATAAATAGGAGTAATTTCTGTTATTTGAAAATAGCCCCCTGGGCACTATTAATTTGGGTTCCAGTTATTTATACAGTAATCCATAATACTCTGAAATCTGCCTTGATATTATCTAAAAAGCAGATTCGCCGAGTATGAGATGTCTTTATTGTCTATAAGTGAATATTTTGCTGAAAAATTCCCCAGAACCCAGCACCACTGCCATTTCCAGAACCTTTTTTGGCAAGTGAATGCTTTCTGAGTAGTAGGTGCTAAGTGATATTTATTCATCATTATTTTTCAGTCCTGCTTATCAGTCCCTTCAGCAGTGTCACTCCAAAATAAATGATTGTTAGTTTTTCAAAATTTAATATAAAAATTCCTATCACTGATTCACGGATTTCCAAATGTTTCAAAATGAGAAAATAGAATTAAATTTTAATATCTAGGATGTCCAAAAATTAATAACACATCTTGAAGAACCATGATTTTTCAAAGGAAAAAGAAGGGAAATTTGCTCTCTATAATAACACCTTTTATACGTTTAAAGATCAGAAATGCTATGATTCCTAACTTCCATGTATGGGTAGTGAAACTATTTTACCTAAGATCAGAGAGAAATGTCTTTGTATTTGTGCAGATAGGGAAAATAACACTGCCCGTTGGTCACGTGCTACCATAATTTCCAACTTTTTTGTAGTTCTATTTGTCGACACTGGTCTAACTGTAAATCAGGTCTATCAGTCCCCAAACTTCCGGAATTTTCTCAGACACACAAGTGTAGGTACTCTGTTCCTGTTGTCTTCTCCTTCATGTCTGTGAGAGCAAGTTGTTTCTCCAGTAACTCACACTCTAGACTGGCGAGAGGACTTCCTCAATCCTGTTGTCTGTGTGGTTCCCTTCCTGTGAC
>NW_007083927.1:0-1021 GCF_000164805.1 Carlito syrichta
TTTGACTCAAAAACAAAAAAGAGTTAAAAAAAATAGGAGTCAAATGGCCCTTCACACAGTGAAGTCACAAACTTAGTTAAATTCAAATTCTGGCAAGGGTATAAAAGACTCTTATCTACATTGCCACAGGAAATGCAGACTGCCATAACGATTTTAAGAACTATTTTGGAAAAAAAAATTATCAACTAAATGTTGAGATTCCTGGAATAAAAAAGTCTTGTTTCTGAGATTTTATTTTCAAAAAATAATCCAGAGATGTAAAACACTGGACTTATGTCTTAAAATAGTTGTGTGTGTGTCTGTGTGTGTGTGTGTCACTTGGGTCAAAAAAAAAGGATGAGGAAACACTGTTTTAGAGCCAGGGCCTGATACTGAAGATACCAAATATCATTTTAGTCATGGAGAAATTCCACTTAAAAGAGCAATGCACTTGGGAAATACTGCGCTTAAATGCCTTCCATAGCCATCAGAGGTTGCATGCTATTTCACTGGTTGTGTTTCACCTGCCCATGTCTGCTGGGACCTGACGTTGTGACCCCTTGTTCATAGTTTGGTGGCAGAGAAGCAAGCAGAGGGCTGGTAGCACAGAAGACCTTACCTGAGTATCAGGGAGGGAGGCTCAAAGCCAACCGACCCTTCCACTGGAAATCAGAGGAGTTGATTCAAAGAGCACATCAAAGTGCATCCCACACTCTGGTTATCTGGATGAGGTGATGTCACCCTACTCAAAGATGAGTGATGGAAACAAAACAGAGTCAAGTAAACAGAATTTGTTTTTTTAAAAAAATGCTGAAAAGTGTCCCGATCATTCAAAGGAAAAGCTAGTCTCCAAGAACTAACCTACTCAAGATCCAGAAAAGAGTGTAAAAAGCAACCACTGGGGCTCTCCACTGCAGACCAGACCCGAATGCTAAGAAAGAAGCAAAGGGCTTCTAGGGAGACAGAAGGCTGGGTGAGAAAGGATAAAGGTGAGACCTGAGAGTCTCACAGGAGCTAAACCATGCTACTAAAATGAAAGCTC
>NW_007083928.1:0-813 GCF_000164805.1 Carlito syrichta
GCTGGAAAGCCATCTGGACCAGAGCTTTTTTTTGTAGGAAGTTTTCTTATTACGTGGTCGATTTCCTTGATTGTTATTGGTTTATTTATGGTCTCAATTTCTTCTTGTTCCAACCTAGGTAGGTTGTGTGATGTCAGAAAGTCTTCCATTTCCTTCTGGTTTTCAAGTTTGTTTCCATACAAGTGTACGTAGTAGTCTCTAATGATCTTTTGTATTTCTTCAGGGGCAGATGTGACTTCATCTTTTGTGTTTCTGATTATGCTTATTTGGTTTTTTTCTCGTTTTTTCTTGGTCAGTCTAGCTAGGGGACCATCAATCTTGTTTACCCTTTCGAAGAACCAGCTTTTTGTTTCATTGATTTTTTGTATTATCTTTTTGTCTTCTATGTCCTGGATTTGGGCTTTTATTTTGGTGATCTGGATTCTTCTGCTGAAATTAGGGTTTTTGTGGTCTTGCTTTTCCATCTTCTTTAGGTGGCTTGTTAGGTTGTCAATTTCTGTTCCTTCCATTTTCCTCATGTGTGTTTGTAGGGATATAAATTCCCCTCTTATTACAGCTTTTAAGGCATCCCAGAGATTTTGGTAAGATGTTTCTTTATTTTCATTTGTTTCCAGGTATCTTTTGATCTCTATTTTGATGTCATCATTGACCCAGGAGTTATTTAGCATCATGCTGTTTAGTGTCCATGTCTTTGTGGGTTTTGGGGGGACTTTGTTGGTGTCAATGTTTATTTTTATTCCACTGTGGTCCGAAAAGGTGCATGGCAGAATTTCAGTCCTTTTAAATTTGCTGATACTTGATTTGTGGCCAATT
>NW_007083929.1:0-936 GCF_000164805.1 Carlito syrichta
TTTTCTATAATCTGGTCAGAAATTCTTTGACACACATATTGCAAATAATTTCACCTGATTTTTTTCTTCTCTTTTAAATTTGTTTGCATCGTTTTTTCTCTTTGCTATACATGATACTGTAATTTTGTCTCTGTAATTTTTAGCAATCTTTTATTACCTGTGCTTTGAGTAACATGCCATCTTTCCCTACTACTGAGTCAAAAAGATATTCTCCGAGAGACATATTTTTTTAGACATTAATCCATTTGCACTTTGTTACATATGATGTAAAGGGGAAATCTAATTTTTTGTATGTTTTCCTGTGGCAAACCAATTGTTTCCACATGAGCTTGTTGGATTTATCTATCCTTTCTTCCAATTCTTTGTAAAATCATGTCTATCGTACATTGTTGTACATGAGTCTCTCCTTTAGCTTTATCACCTTAATTTGCTGCACATTTATTAACTTAATCTGAGCCAATATCACATTATTTTAATCACCACAACTTTAAATTAGAGTCTGCACATCAACTAGAGGAAATGACTCTTCCACCACTGCTGCCTAAGTACTTAGTCAACTAAATGGCCATGGCTATATTTGCTCCTTTACCAGTCTGCAAGAAGTTGATAACTAGCTTATTAAGTTCCATAAAAAATCCTGGAGAGACAAAATACAAAAGTATTTAAGAGAGCATAGATGATCTCAGACAGCTAGTACTTGCACTTACTAGTCATGTTGCAAGACACAAACCATTCTACAATCATAGTCACATATAAAATGAAGATGCTATTGCCAATTGTTCTGAGGTTTAAATGAGTTAATACATTCAAAGTGCTTGGACTAGTGCCAGACATTTATTAAAAACTGGAAAGAAAAACTGACTGTAATTATTTACAGATAATTTTGGTGAGCAATATAATAATTTGTTCTTCTTATCCCTGAACCTAGTCCACTTC
>NW_007083930.1:0-891 GCF_000164805.1 Carlito syrichta
AAAAGATGGAACTCTCCCCAAATCATTTTACGAAGCCAACATCACATTGATACCCAAGCCAGGTAAAGATCCAACAAAGAAAGAGAACTACAGGCCAATATCTTTGATGAACATAGATGCTAAAATTCTCAACAAGATCCTAGCAAACCGGATTCAGCAATACATCTCAAAAATCATCCATCATGACCAAGTAGGCTTCATTCCTGGCATGCAAGGCTGGTTCAATATTCGTAAAACCATAAATGTAATTAAATACATCAACAGATGTCAAAACAAAAACCACATGATCATATCACTAGATGCAGAAAAAGCTTTTGATAAAATCCAGCACCCCTTCTTGATAAAAACCCTTGAACATCTAGGCATACGGGGAACATACCTCAAAATAGTAAAAGCCATCTACGAGAAACCCACAGCCAGCATACTCCTAAATGGACAAAAATTGGAACCAATTCCCCTGAAAACTGGAACTAGACAAGGATGCCCACTCTCTCCCCTCCTGTTCAACATAGTATTGGAAGTCCTGGCTAAAGCAATCAGAGAAGAGGAGGCAATCAGAGGTATTCAAATAGGAAAAGAGGAAGTCAAGTTATCTCTCTATGCAGATGATATGATGGTGTACCTTGAAAACCCAAGAGAATCTGCCAAAGGTCTCCTTACATTGATAAAAGCCTTTGGCAAAGTCTCAGGATACAAAATAAATGTACAAAAGACAATCGCATTTCTCTACACCAATAATAAACAAACAGAAACCCAAATAAAAAACACAGTTCCATTCACAATAGCCACAAAAAAATGAAATACCTTGGCATCTTCCTGACCAGAGACGTGAAAGACCTTTACAATGAAAATTACAAAACACTGCTCAAAGAAATCAAAGCCGACATGAAC
>NW_007083931.1:0-690 GCF_000164805.1 Carlito syrichta
GGTGCCTGAATGAAACGTCATTGTACACCTAACCCTTAACTGTACCCCACAAAACCATAATAAAAAATACTGATTAACGAAAAAGAAAAAAGAATACTGATAGCTAAACAGAGACAGGCCAAAAAAATCAAGAAACAGTATAAGTCAGAAGGTAAACACCAAACGTAATCTAGACCAACAGTTTCAATGATAAAATCATAAGTCAAAATAAACAATCAGACTAGAGTCACTTCTGTGATCTCCGATTCCAGCCTCTCCCTTTTGTTTTTCATTGCAGCATAGAGGTGGGGCTTTGTCTCCTGTTTCACACTGTTGCCTTAGGAGCTGAGGTAAAGTTTGTTGCTAGGTGGGTGGGGCAATGGAAGTCTCTGCCTGGAGAATGGCAAGGCAGTTTAAGCAGATCTGTTTTTCTCCGCTTGTCTGGGTCCTCTGGCTTGGGGTCTCACACTGAGTGCCTCAGCCAGGGTGGACCCGGAGTTCCAGAGCTCCAAAGTTCCAAAGGGCAGGCTGTAAATGACGAGAGTGGTGCTGGGACCCTACAGAGGACTTCAGCCAGTAATGGAACTGGTGTCTCTGAGGGGCGGGCACTCAGAGCCTCCCTGTGCCACCGGCGTGCCGGGTGCCGGGCCAGGGAAAGAGCTGGAGGGAGCATGGACCCAAAACTTCCCCGCATGCTGCAATACCTGGCCT
>NW_007083932.1:0-738 GCF_000164805.1 Carlito syrichta
TTGGTGCTACAGTGCTCATGAAATTTGTGGCCACAAGTCTGACATTGAAATACGTTGAGCAGGAATTTCTGACAAATGTCACAGAAGACAAGCTTCAGGAATGTCTTTTGAGCAAAATTGTGTGTTGTGAGGGGAATATGATCCAGGAAATCTACTTGAAGTTCTTCTCCAATCAAAGAAGCAGCATCGGTATTCCAATCTAAAAGTGCATTTTTATCTTTGTGTTCGTAAGGAAGTCTGAACACCGCACAGCACTCTGGTTGTAAGTCTCTCACCTTGAGCGCTTTCATAAGGCAGTCATGCAAGCTCATTCCATTTCTCACATTAACCACTGTTCTTTGCTTGTTCAGCAAGAAAACACGGATAGTGTTGCTTGTCTTAGAAGAATCTGTGAGTTTGCCCTTATCTGACGCCCGGTGCTGATAGTCAAATTGCTGAACTATTGTAGGGGAATTGCAGCTGGAGCCACCAAACACCGCATCTTTGAATCCAAAATCACTGCTGATCGTCTTCCAAACCCCCTGTATGTGCTCCACTGATGCAGTTTAAACAATACTTAAATCTGAGGGAGCCGGGCCACCCCAGGGCCCTGTTATCTGGTAGCAGCGTCTCTTCTGCTCCTTCTCCCCGTGGCGGGTGATGGGGGGGCAGTCGCATTCAGTGCGTACCCAGTCCGGGGGCGGGGCTCGGGACAGCCCCCGCATCGTGATCCCCATGCTCCACGCCTCGGAGTCCACG
>NW_007083933.1:0-688 GCF_000164805.1 Carlito syrichta
GGTGCTGTGCTCCCCACTTGGCCACAATTTTCCAGACAGATGATCCATCACCCGCATGTAGAAAGAGTGACACTCCTTTCTACTGGGACAAGCCTGATGTCCGGGCTCCAGGCTTGCCCGAATCTCTCAGCAGAAACCCTTGAAGAGCTGGAGCCATCTGTGGACTCTTGCCTCCGTCCCTGCTGCCTTCACTTGCCCTGAAGGGCTCCAGGAGAGTGGCGACGCAGACACAGGGTTACCGGGCCGGATTTCATGAACAGGGGAAAATCAAGGTACAGGTTACACAACCATCTTGTTAGGCCCAGAGTCTTCAGATTGGGGTGCATGGACCCAGTCCAACTGGGACCAGCTCAGTCCAATGCAGACATGTCCAACTCACGGCTGGCAGGCCACAAACGGCCTGAGACAGCCAGTCATGCATCCACACATCTTTCAATGTCATTTGTTTTTATCTTTTATTTTCTTTGTGATCCTGTGCATCATTCCACTTTTGAAGTTCACCATCACAGCTTATTTCTGACATCGCTTTCTGATGGCACATCCCTTGGTGAGCTGCTGTTTTCAGTTACGAAGTGCACGGAGGACAAATTTGAACAACTGATTCTGATGAGCATCTTTGGAACTATCAACTGAAACCACGTCCATGAACTCAGACATCGATGGATTTGTCTTACAAAAACAAGGTCAA
>NW_007083934.1:0-681 GCF_000164805.1 Carlito syrichta
AAAGAAGTATGTAGTAGGAAACCACAAAGTCTAGCACAATTCTATTACAACTTGCATCATTCGGTTGTTTGACTTTTGTTTTCTGCGGGGGTCCCACCCCACAAGGGTCGTGAGATTTCCTGAAGGAGAGGCGGATAGGTGAAGGATGATAATATTATACCCGGACACCTGCTTCATATCCTCTACAAATTACCGCCATCTAGTGGTCGTAGCAACAAACAAGCCAAGAACCCTGTAAACATTCAGACAATGAGTCTTATTCATAAGGCCAAAGATGATAGTTTTAGTCCAAAGTCCCGAATTACAGTCCTTGAAGTGTCTCCAGAAACTTTAGTAGTAGTTTTCCTTCTGGGGCTTTATGACCTTCAGAGCTTGTAATCGCCTTTCTTGTCCAGGTGTCTCTGTTACTTTTCTCTTATCCTGCCATGCTTGTTTCTAAAGAAAACTCAAAAGGAGCATTTAGTAATGTTTCCCAGGCCCCCAAGGTTGCTTTCTGTCTTTAGCTAAGTTATCATAAAAGTGTCTGATTAGTATATTATGAGTTCAGTGAAAACCCACTTTATAAATGTTAACATAGAGTTTTAACTATTGAATTAAGTAAAAACCTTAAAGATATCTTTATCCTAAGTCAGTGAAAACAGTGTTATAAATCACCTGCATAACTCCTATGTAAGTGTTAGA
>NW_007083935.1:0-858 GCF_000164805.1 Carlito syrichta
ATAAGCAAATTTAAAAGGACTGAAATTGTACCTTTTCGGACCACAGTGGAATAAAAATAAACATTGACACCAACAAAGTCCTCCCAAAACCCACAAAGACATGGACACTAAACAGCATGATGCTAAATAACTCCTGGGTCAATGATGACATCAAAATAGAGATCAAAAGATACCTGGAAACAAATGAAAATAAAGAAACATCTTACCAAAATCTCTGGGATGCCTTAAAAGCTGTAATAAGAGGGGAATTTATATCCCTACAAACACACATGAGGAAAATGGAAGGAACAGAAATTGACAACCTGACAAGCCACCTAAAGAAGCTGGAAAAGCAAGACCACAAAAACCCTAATTTCAGCAGAAGAATCCAGATCACCAAAATAAAAGCCCAAATCCAGGACATAGAAGACAAAAAGATAATACAAAAAATCAATGAAACAAAAAGCTGGTTCTTCGAAAGGGTAAACAAGATTGATGATCCCCTAGCTAGACTGACCAAGAAAAAACGAGAAAAAAACCAAATAAGCATAATCAGAAACACAAAAGATGAAGTCACATCTGACCCTGAAGAAATACAAAAGATCATTAGAGACTACTACGTACACTTGTATGGAAACAAACTTGAAAACCAGAAGGAAATGGAAGACTTTCTGACATCACACAACCTACCTAGGTTGGAACAAGAAGAAATTGAGACCCTAAATAAACCAATAACAATCAAGGAAATCGACCACGTAATAAGAAAACTTCCTACAAAAAAAAGCCCTGGTCCAGATGGCTTTCCAGCAGAATTCTACAAGACATTTAAGGAGGAGCTGATACCAATCCTACTGAAGGTATTCCAGGCGATTGAAAATG
>NW_007083936.1:0-807 GCF_000164805.1 Carlito syrichta
CAGTCAAGTTATCTCTCTATGCAGATGATATGATGGTGTACCTTGCAAAACCCAAGAGAATCTGTCAAAGGTCTCCTTACATTGATAAAAGCCTTTGGCAAAGTCTCAGGATACAAAATAAATGTACAAAAGACAATCGCATTTCTCTACACCAATAATAAACAAACAGAAACCCAAATAAAAAACACAGTTCCATTCACAATAGCCACAAAAAAAATGAAATACCTTGGCATCTTCCTAACCAGAGCCGTGAAAGACCTTTACAATGAAAATTACAAAACACTGCTCAAAGAAATCAAAGCCGACATTAACAAGTGGAAAAACATCCCATGCTCATGGATCGGAAGAATCAACATTGTGAAGATGTCCATCTTACCTAAGGCAATCTACAAATTCAATGCAATACCCATTAAATTACCAACAACATTCTTCTCAGACCTAGAAAAAGCAACACAGGAATTCATATGGAAACACAAACATCCAAGAATAGCCAGAACAATCCTCAGCAAAAAAAACAAAGCAGGTGGTATCACAATACCAGATTTCAAACTTTACTATAAAGCTACAATCATCAAAACAGCTAGGTATTGGTACAGGAACAGGCATATAGATCAATGGAACAGAATTGAGATTCCAGAAGCAAAACCTCAATTTCTCAACCAACTCATCTTCGACAAAGCCCCCACCACCTACCAATGGGGAGAGGAGAACCTATTCAGTAAATGGTGCTGGGAAAATTGGCTGACCACATGCAGAAGATTGAAACAGGACCCCTATCTATTCCCATGCACAAAGGTTACTCCAAAT
>NW_007083937.1:0-1009 GCF_000164805.1 Carlito syrichta
CTCTTTCACTTCTACTTCACTCTGCACACTATTCTTATTTTCTGAGCCTGACTCATGTTCCTAGAAACATAGCTTCCAGCAAATCTGAAAAATCTCATCACATGATGTATTACCAAAAACAATCAAGAGGTGTTTTCTTGAACCTTAGGCTTACATATCCTGGAGAAGATCAAAGATGAGTGTATCCAACCACAACCATCCCCCCTTCCAACTTAAGTAGACAACTCTTCAGTAGCTGCAGGAATATGACTCTCCCCTTCAAACCAAAATAAGAAGGGATATTTTTCAGAAGAAAGGAATAAGGAGTAGTTCACAGAAAACAATACATGGAGTGCATCGATTGTTTTTTGGTCATTGGTTCTTGTTTTTATTCATTAGGCCAAGTCCTTATTAAGCACATACTATGGCTGGGCACTGGAAATATAGCAGCAAATGCACAAGAAATACCGAGATGATAACAATTCCACAAGGTCTGAATTATATTATCACTGCTAGAAATAGTGTAGGCAGAGGTTGTTTCTTTGTAGACTGGAAGAACATTCTGAATGAGTATGAAAGAAGACAGATGGTTTAGTTCTCTTCCTTTTATTTTATATCCATTTCTAAGTAAAGTAGATGCTTGATATCCTATACTTTCCACAGTAAAAAAATCAGAGAACAAATGCCACAAGAGATGGTGATGGCATCTTTTATTGTATTTCAATTTGGTGTATTTGTGTGCTTGGTAAATGTTTGTTAAATTAATGAATTATTGTGGAAGTGATGCTGTTATCCAGCTATAGTCAGGAGAAAAGAATGACTATTAACTTTGACAAAATAAGCATCATTGTCTTTGTCATTCTTCAACATTTAAGTGAGCAGAATCAAATAATTTCATACAACATTGTCATTTAATAGTTATCTAAAGATATATTTAACTAATTCCTTCTGACACATACATCTGAATACTGTGCCAATTCACACTAGTTTGTGGGAGTCACATTCAATAATTTTCCTGACTCAGAGTGAA
>NW_007083938.1:0-1305 GCF_000164805.1 Carlito syrichta
TTATATGCAGATGACTTTTGCTAGCATGTTAGCTCAACCTACTCATTGAAACAAATCTAGTAAATATAATTATAATTACTGTATGCAATTAAAATAAAATGCAGAATCCAAAATATATTTTCCTCTCTACTGTATTTACATAGTTGTACTGCCACCTTTCAATTTGATTAATAATGCTTACAAAGCTTCATGTTGAATGTCCATTAATTTGCATACATGTATTTCCATGTTAGAATTTCAAGAACCAGGAGCTATCCCAGAATTAGGAGGAAAATACACATGCTTCCTTTTTTACTCCCATAATTGAGTAAATTGCTGATAAGATGAATCCAATTCTGCACATAATCTTATAAAATGTGTCTTCCATGGTCAGTGAAAATTTCTAATAAATCTGATAAAACTATAGATTTACTAATAAGGGGTGGTCAGTGACTAGGACCTGGGTCTGGATACTTTTATAGTTAAGTGCAAAACCATAAAACTTAAAATGCCCAAAGATACAGTTTATTCATACTTAGATGACCTAAATTTACACAGTCCTTATAAAAGGCTAATATTTTACTTAGACGAACCAAAGCATTTTAAAAATACTTTTTATCTACTTATTTTGGGGCTGAACTATGTGAATCCAATCAGGTCCCTCAAATAGGAATCAAGCTAAGACACCTAGGACTGTCTCTGCCACAGAGGTCACAGGAATTTACATATTTGTCATAGACTAAAAGCAGTGATGTACAAAAACACTTATGGGCACACAGAAAACGTGTGCATAATAAACACACCCTGGCAGATAGCCAGAAAAACAATATGGATGCCAAAAGAGCAAGAAATGTCCATATGCTTCTCCTTTCCATAAAAGGATTATGTGCATGTGTACAGAGAACAAAAAACATGGACATTAGTATTTAATAATAAACAAGTATAACTATTTACATAACCTCATTTCAACCTTTCAACAACTCTATGTGGTCAAGAAAAGTGAGAAACTGAGGCTGGGAGAGGGTGAGTGAGTCATCACACAGGTACACACTGCTGGTTGGTATTTGCACTGGCTCTCCTGATTAATCTTACCTATGCTGCAAAACAGTTTAAACTTTTCAAAAGAGCCTTGTTCAGACACAAGGTAAATTCTGCACTTAGTGCCATTATTGTACCAGTGAAAGAGAAACTAGTGGAATCATTCAGCTTGTTTATGTCATGTCCAATCGAGATTTTTAAACTTTTACACAATGCTTAGCAGTTTAGTGCCTTTCTAGAGAAGTAGGAGGCCAGGCATTGAGGAATATATGGGTCTCTTCATTAGAG
>NW_007083939.1:0-843 GCF_000164805.1 Carlito syrichta
ACACGGGCGCACAGCATTCTGTCCTGTTAACGCCACATGGAAAAGTAGCAAATAAAGTCTCGTGGGTGCAAGGGGCCATGGGCACCAAGCCATATCCATGGACTACCCAAAGAATGGTGGATCTTGGTGTAGGCCAGGTGTCGCATTCCTTCATAGTTATTCCGGATTGCCCATACCCCCTGTTAGGCCGGGACTTACTTACCAAGGTGGGCGCTCAAATCCACTTCCACTAGAAAGGCACTGAAGTCTTAAACAAAGATGGATACCCTATCCAGGTGCTTACAGTCAACTTAAAGGAGGAGTATCGCCTCCACCAGGACCCACCGCCACCAGTAGAAGATATAAACCAATGGTTGCAGGACTTTCCCCAGGTGTGGGCAGAGACGGGGGGAGCGGGACTAGCCAAACACTGGCCGGCAGTGTTCATTGAGCTCAAAGCAGGAACCGATCCAGTCAGGGTCCAACAGTACCCAATGCCCCCAGCCGCACGAGAGGGCATAACTCCTCCCATCCGGCGGTTACTAGATGCAGGAATACTGCGGCCCTGTCAGTCAGCCTGGAATACACCCCTTTTACCAATAAAAAAGTCTAACTCCAACAATTATAGGCCAGTGCAGGATCTGCATGAGGTCAACAGGTGGGTGATGGACATATACCCTACAGTCCCGAATCCCTACACATTACTTACTGCTCTGCCCCAACCAGAACATGGTACACAGTGTTGAATTTAAAAGATGCCTTTTTCAGCCTGCTCTTGGCCCCATGAGTCAGGACATTTTTGCCTTCGATTGGACAGACCCGGAGAGAGGCATCAACGGCCAACTCACCTGGACACAACTGCCC
>NW_007083940.1:0-833 GCF_000164805.1 Carlito syrichta
TATCTACATGGGTCACCCTCAGGACTCCAAGTTTCTGATGCCTTTAACCTCTTAGGAAGGACTGGTAATGTTATAAAGGGCACTGAAAGGCAAGTCATAAAAACTAAGCTCTAATCACCTTTGGCCAATGCTCACCAACGCTTGTCACTATCTTCTCTTTTCTAGACTGGTTTTTAGAATAAGGAGTTAGCAGCACAAAACATGTTTCTGTTTCTATGTACCTTTTAAAACATGCGTGATGGTAATATACACAAATACAGAGTTCGTATGGAACACACACATACAAAAGTCTTCCTTTCCTATTGACAAAATGTCACCATGATGGTAAGGGGGTTGTATTGAACTGGTGGATATTTATTAAATATATAGTTAACATGGGTAAACGTGTGTTTTTAAAAAGGTTTCTTTTTCCATTTGCCCTGTTAGCTTAAGCATCATGCAAACCATAACCACTTCTAGGTAGCAACAGAATTTGATTTAGGCCATAATAGTTTTTCAAAGATTGAAGGAGCCACTCCTCAGGTTGTTTTTCTATCTTCATTCTTTCCACTTTTCTATCAGTTTTTGGCAGGGTTAGAAATATTTCCATATACTTCTCTCTAATCTCCACCTCGGCCTCTATCAATTTCTTTTTATAAAGACAAGGAATCATAATATGTCACTTGACTATTAATACTGTCGACTTCAACATTGCAGAATTTTAGAAAACTGTAGATATGGAGGAGAAAAGCCAAGTTGTGCTTATGAAACATAATTGTGGTGCTGCATGTTCACATCTTCTATTATCTTCTGTTCTTAGAACCTCCCTGGCTTCCAGGCTTTTTCTTTAGAGT
>NW_007083941.1:0-923 GCF_000164805.1 Carlito syrichta
CAGAGGTGCCCTCTGTGTCTCACCTCTGGAACGGAATGTGCACTTCTATTCTCTGTTCCTTTTCATGGGTTTGTTTTCCATGAATTTTTTCAGAAAGGCCTCCTGGGTCTTTTTTTTTGAGTTGGAGTCTTACTCCATCAGACTGGAGTGCAGTGGCACACTCCCAGCCACCGCAGCCTCAACCTGCTGGGCTCTGGCGATCCTTCCACCTCAGCCTTCCAGGTAGCCAGAACTACAGGCACGTGCTACCATGCCTGGCTAATTTTTGATTTATTGTAGAGATGATGTCTCACCAAGTGGCCCAGGCAGGTCTTGAACCCACAGACTCAGGCAATCCACTCATCTCAGCCTCCCAAACCACTGGGATTACAGGCTGAGCAATCTAGCCTGGCCCTCCTGAGTCTTTGAACAAGCATCAGAGCAGTGAACCCGGCTATCTGGAAGCACTTGCTGGCAGACTAGAGGACAGGATGGGACAGTAGACTGGAGGGGAAGCCGCTGATGGAGGGGCTATTGGAGGAAGGCCCACATCCAGGGTTTGTGCCTCCTCCCGGGCCTCCCATAGGGGTGCAGAACTGTCTGTAGAATTCAGGAGTTAATGCCCCCAGGAGCCACTCCCAACCACTATGGAAGCTGAGCTGGGAGGCTGGGAGAGGGAGGTGTCTGATTTCCACCATACAGGCCTGCAATCCTGCCAGGGTGCATTCTGCGGCTTCCAAGAAATGCCTTACAAGCTCACAGCCAAGACTGGATAGTATCTTTTTTTTTTGAGTCAGGTCTGGCTCTGCTGCCCAGGCTGGAGGGCAGTGGTACATCAAAGCTCACTGCAGCCTTGACCTCCCAGACTCAGGTAATCCTTCCACCTCAGCCTCTTGAGCATCTGGGACTGCTAATGTGCTTTGCCATGCCCAACTGAGTCTTTG
>NW_007083942.1:0-899 GCF_000164805.1 Carlito syrichta
AGGATTCAGCTTTTCGGCTATATTGACTTCGACTTACACCCTTTCGATAGCAAAACCTTGTCTTTACAAAAAATAAAATAAATAAATATTCAGGCATGGGGTGATACATGCCTGTAGTCCCAGATACTTGGGAGGCTGAGGTGCCGAGGCGGAAGGGTCACCTGAGCCCATGAGGTAGAGGTGGTGGTGAGTTGAGATTGTGCCACCGCACTCAACCTGAACGACAGAGTGAGATGACCACTCTAAAAATAATTACTTCTACATTCTATATCCTGAGTGGCACGAGGTCAGACCAGGTACACCCATATTTGTAGTGTTCCAAAATGTCAGAATTTTACCGAGGCTGGTGTGATCTTAAAAGCCACAAGCTACACGGTGTTCCCGAGGAGACAACGCTACTTCGTACTTCCCTTTTACCAGGTAGTAAGAGCGTCAGGCAGGCAGGCTCAAGCCACTCCTCCAGTCCAGCCAATATCACACACAGTAGATAGTAGTGCACTTAACCAATATATAAAAATCACAGATTAAACATTCCATGTCAAAGTAACGTGGGATGTCAACAGAAAATGGAAAGGAGAAAGGGTTAGCGAACCAGGTTAGGGAGAGCCAAGGTGAGGAGGAGTTTTCCCGTGCCGGCTTGGATGGCACATCCACATCTTGCAAGAATATGGGCAGAGTCTCTGGTGGAAGATGACAGGAGCTTTTCGTGGGGACAGCAAGATGGTGTCTGTTCAAGTGGCTGTTTCGAGCTGGTGAAGTCCTGTTCTTTTTATGGTCACAAAGCCTTCTGATGAGTCTGACAGCGGAAGGGCATATGCCTGGTTCTGTTCTCACCCGGTTGCCTGTGGTGTCTATCGGGTGAGGCAAACAACCGGTCCCTGTTGGCATGAAGGTCTTTT
>NW_007083943.1:0-785 GCF_000164805.1 Carlito syrichta
AGTTTTCCAAATATAACTGTTACATACGATTATCTTTATTTAAAGATTCGCCAAGTGTCTAAACATACATGTCACTAACCAAGAGAACTGTAGACTGTGACTGAGTTTTAATGGGACCTGGGCATGAGTAGCTTATTCCACAGAAAGGTCCACAGAATATGTTCATCATTGGCTGACATTTGGTGAGCACTCTCTGAGCAAAAGGTACTGAGCCTTTGATGATGTTTATTTATACAAAGAAGTCTTGGTTCCAACCTTAAGGTGCCAGCAATCTTCTTAAAGTGCCTCAAGTATGAACAGAGAAGTCTCTGCTCACAGAATCTAACCAGATCATTACTCTCCTGTACAAACATCTTTTTTTTTTTTTTTTTTGAGTTTAAATCTCTGCCTGTCTACCATGCAGTCACTTTTAAAGTACTCTGTTTGATGCAATACCCCTATCAGGATACTATTTCCTGTGTTCTAAACAGTTTTTGAACTTGTGAATTTTGATGACTTAGCGCTTCTACTGTTTTCTCTTTCACCTCATCATTAAAACATTTCCTTTTGAGGATTTTTTCATCTGGGGAAACAAAAAAAAGTCACTCGGAGCAAGATTGGGTGTATAGGGAGGGTGAGGCATGGGGGGTCATGTCGTTTTTGGTTAAAAAAAAATGCCAGGCTCGGTGGCTCAGTCTGTAATCCCAGCACTTTGGGAGGCTGAGGTGAGTGGATTGCCTGAGACCGCGGGTTCGAGACCTGCCTGGGCAACTTGGACGAGACCTCATCTCTACAATAAATTAAAA
>NW_007083944.1:0-742 GCF_000164805.1 Carlito syrichta
GGAGATTCCATGCCTGGCCTACCCTTAGCGGGAGTCGTTTTGGTCCACAATGAAGTGTGCTTTGATTGCGGGGATACGCTTCCTAGCTGTCCATAGCCAACGATTTAGCTTGCTTCCCTTAGGGTTCTATGAGTTTCCTTTACTTCTCACCACCAACATTCACCACTCAACTTTGCGGAGAGCACCCTGGCCTTTGTTCTTGCCACAGAGTCTCCTTGAAAAGTAGCCAGACCTGTGAGTGAGAATTTCAGAGTGCTGTGATCATAGACAGTGCCTCTACTGCGAGGAAAACCTTCTCCAAACCCATGCGCGGGAGCCAACGGGAAGGACAGAGACCCACTTCTCTTGGAGTGACATCCATGCTTCAGGGGTGGGTGCTGAGTGAGGCCAGGTGTCCAGGTCCTAACGGGTGATCGCCACCAGCATGTAACCTCTGCTCTACAAGAAAAGCAGCGTGAAGACAATCTGAACCCCACTGTCCCGGCCTGCCCGGCCCTGCAACAGAGCTCCAATCCTGTGAGTGGGCAACAGATGGCGGAAGGAAGCCCCAGCCTCTGGGACTCACTTGCCAGGAACGGAGCCTCCATGACTCAGAGCTGGAAGGAAGAAGACACTGACTCTCCGGTCTGAGAGCTGAGGGGAGACACAGCATCATCTTCTCGGCCACACTCAACCAAGCAGACCTTTCGTCATGTACAGCTCGGGGTGGGGATAGGTCATGGCCGTGTGCCACCTACTCTCA
>NW_007083945.1:0-609 GCF_000164805.1 Carlito syrichta
ATGTTGGCGCACCTATGTTGGGTGCACATATGTTTAGGATAGATATTTCTTGTTGATGGAGTGAACCTTTTATCATTATGTAGTGGCCCTCTGTATCTTTTTAATTTTTGATAGCTTAAATGGTATTTTGTCTGAAATTAGGATCACAACTCCTCCTGTATTTTGTGTTCCATTCGCCTGAAAATTTGTTTCCCATCCTCTTACTTTGAGTCTGTGTATGTCCTTTCTAGTGAGATGGGTCTCTTGAAGGCAGTATATTGTTGCCTGGTGATATTTTATCCATTTTGTCATTCTATGTCTTTTCAGTGGTGCGTTTAGTCCATTCACATTCAGACTAATTATTGAAATGTGAGAGTGCGTCTCTATCATGGAGTTCTTATTGAGTTGTTGTTCTTCCACTTGGTTTTTCTTTTTGTCTTTCTTTTGGTTTTGGGGTTGGTTCGTGTATATTTTATTCTTTTCCCTGTACTCTTGTGAAGAACGTTGTTCTTTTTTCCTTTTCTTCTGTGTTTAGTACTTTCTTAAGTGTTTCATGTAGAGATGATTTGGTGGCACCATAAGTTCTTAGGGATTGGATATCTGGGAAAGATTTTAATTCTCCCTCGCTGA
>NW_007083946.1:0-931 GCF_000164805.1 Carlito syrichta
AATTATTTCTTTATGAAAAATGTATTCTAATTCCACTCTTTTCGGTATTTTAAAATAGACAATGTTGTTTTTTATAGCCAGCCTTTTTCAATTGAATACTAGGTCTTATTCATTCTAACTATATTTTTGTACACATTTGCAGACTATTGATTAGACTTTTTTTCTCACATGAGCTAGACCTGCGGGACAGACAAGGATCATATTTCCTTGTTTGTGTTTTATGATTAAAGAGTAGCGATTTTGGTAATAGACACAGCCAAAAATCCCATAGATTAATTTTCAAGTAGAAAGTTCTTATATTCATGTGTCATTATTACAGCTTCTCTTAATGACAATATTTTCTTTCCTAGATTCCACCACAAAAGGAAGAAAGAAAAAGTTTTGGGGATCAAGTCTGAAAGAACAACATGGTTGTTCATTGCCTCTTCCTATTTAGAAAACACCTCCAAAAACAAATACACATGTACACGTGTGCTACATGCATATACATGTATAGTCACATGCCCTCAAGATAAAGAATACTGTAGTATATACATTTGATCTTATCTAAGAGATCAATACTTTTGAGATACAGTCTAAATTCATACATGATCTTTAAAAAATATTTCTTGCCAAACTCGGTGGCTCAGCCTGTGATCCCCGTGCTTTGGAAGGCCGAGGTGAGTGGATTGCCAGAGCGCGCGGGTTCGAGGCCCGCCTGAGAAACTTGGCAAGATCTCATCTCTACAGAAAATCAAAAAAGTACCCGGGCGTGGTAGCGTGTGCCTGTAGTTCCAGCTACTTGGAAGACTGATGTGGAAGGATCGCCGGAGCCCAGCAGGTCGAGGCTGCAGAGGACGGAAGCAGCCACTGCCCTCCAGTCTGGATGACAGAGTGAGACTCCTGGTAAAAATAAATATAATAGAAACTAAAAAAATATTTTTTCAATATA
>NW_007083947.1:0-894 GCF_000164805.1 Carlito syrichta
CTGCTTAGTATCATCCTTGCCAAGACTAGCTTTCTCACCTGTCAAATGAGGAATTGCAGATGATGAGGAATAAAGTCCCACTGGGTCTAAGATTCTGTGACTGTCACTTCACTCAATTCCAACACTCTGCTCAATGTTGGGGACACAGCAGCCTGTTTCCCGCACTTGAGGAACTCATTTTACTGTGTTGTACAACAATTATCAAGACACAAAGTGGTACATGTAGTATTAGAAGCTGGACTGGCTGTTAAAAAAATATAAAGGGTGGCCAAGTAACCCAGGGAGTCAGAGACACTTTCCAAAGAAGGTGCAGCTTTGCTGAGCTGAGGCATATTGATGATGAGGCTGTCACAGGGCAAGGAGGCAGAGAGGGGACTTGTGAAGGCTAGATACTCAGATGCAGATATAGAAACTCAATTCACTGACATTAATAATAAAATTGCAGAGGCAAGCTGAAAGTATAATCCAGTCATTTTTCCCTTACCACAGGCCATAGCAATCTGCAGGGTATTCATGGTGATCTGTTCACCACACCCCCCCACCCCCAAATATGAACACAGTCAAGAATCCAGACTCAAAAGAACCATTTCCCTTTCTCAGGTACCAGCACGTGCACAAACACACAAGCTTTCTGCTGCTGTGACCCACCACCCACCCTGCTGCTGCCACCACCACCCTCCTGATCCTGGCTCAAGCACCAGCCATGAGCAATTAGGAGAGGTAGAATCTCTCTCTGGAGAAGGCAAGAGTCTTCTGCTGTGTTTGACATTTTGAAGAAATGTCCACATTTTCTGTAGACTTGGGTTTGAATCCAGACATAGTTAATACTACTCCTTTAACTGTGTGATCCTGGACAAGCTACTTAACCTCTGTAAACCTCAATGTCTCCATCTG
>NW_007083948.1:0-746 GCF_000164805.1 Carlito syrichta
AAAAGAGATGGCTAGATCAGGCACTTCCCTGCCTTCAGGCCAGTTAGGCTTTGATAAAATTCCAGAAGTTCAATCCCTGGTAAAAAAAAAAAAAAAAAATTGTTTCTTGTCAGTACAGGTCTTTTTAAGAACAAGATCCCCGATGAATTTTAAAATTTCTTTTTCCCCCCTCTGCCTGCCAGAGGCTAGAGGGGTTTTCTTCAATATTCACTGTGAAGACCTGGAAGAGTTCCCAGAGCTCAAAAGTGCAAAAGTGTGAGGGGCCCCCTCTGGCTGGTTCCCTTGGAGTGTTTAAAGTCACAGAGTTGCCCACAGGGAACCTCCAGCAATAAATTCAGATTTTCCCATCCTGGCCACCCAGGCACGGGCTCCCGAAGAGGTCTCTGCTAGTGGGTTTCTGCTTAGGCAAGTATTAAATCTGTATATGTGTATAATTTCAGGGACCCTAGTTTTCCCTGTGATCTGACTTAGAGCTGGATCTAAGAAGAATTCATTTTTCATTTTGTTGAGATTTTAACTTGTTAGAATAAAGTGGCACTTCTATACTTCTTATATGCTGGAACAAAAAATGCAAGTCTAGAGTATATTTTTATTTTAAAAAATATTCAATGTTTGTGATATTTTTATTCTTTTTAAAAAGTGGAAACAAAGATAGTATTTATTGATGTCTGAAAATTACCTTTTTGTAATCAGATGAAGGAAATGCAAAGTTGATAATATTTCATAATACTTAACTGAGTAGCACA
>NW_007083949.1:0-701 GCF_000164805.1 Carlito syrichta
CTTCCATGCCCACCCTTCCCACTCACCTGATCTCAAGTGACTTTTTATTGTTTCTCTGGATAAAAAAGTCCTCAAAGGGAAATATTTTGCTGATGTGGAAGAGGCCAAACAAATGAACAAAAGGCAGAAACTCTAAAAGAGTTCAAGGTGGACTAGTTCAAAAACTGTTCTGAGCAATGGAAAAAGCATCTCAGTAGGTGTATTGCATCAAACAAAGAGTACTTCAAAGGTGAGACTGAAGTTTTAACATGTAAGATTAAATATGTAATAATTTTTTGTAAGTAAATTTCTATATTTAGAAGGGGGCTCCTCTCTTGTACCTCTGAAGTAGAACATTGTTAGTGTGTCTCTGGCCTTGTCAGCTGAAAGCAAACCACTCCTAGTGGACATTAGGACCAGGTGTGTAGAAAAATCATCCTCCAGATTAGATCAGAAGCTGCACATCAGTGCCAGGGAATGTGTTAATTTACTGCAGCCATGAAGCTTGCCATCTGGCACAGCAGCTACAATCAAAGTCACCTTGGTTAAGCTTATGCCAACCCACTGCCATTCTTCAAGATCTATCTGTCTTCTGCATAGACCAGACAGGAGAGTTGAATGGGGATGTGGTGGGAATCTTGCATGTTTCAAGTCCTTGATGGTAGCATAACGGACCTCACTTCACAGATGAGAGAACCAGTGTGAGCACCCTCCCAGCTGCT
>NW_007083950.1:0-829 GCF_000164805.1 Carlito syrichta
GATAGAGTTCCTTGAGAAGAGGAAACAAGCACAGTAAGGAACCACCTATCCCCAAAGAAGAATTCCCCAGCACATACTCCAAGAATCCTCTGGTAAGCTCAGAAGGACAATAGGCCAACAGCAAAGAAACATGGGTTAAAGCATTAAATGTTTCTGGCTGGAGGCAGTGGCTCACAACTATAATACCAGCACTCTGGGAAGCCAAGGCCAGAGGATCACTTGAGAAGTTTCCTGGGCAACACAGCAAAATCCTGCTTCTACAAAAAATAAACATAATTTTTACTTTTTATTTTTATTTATTTATTTATTTTGAGTTGGAGTCTCACTCGGTCTCCCAGACTGGAGTGCAGTAGCCGCTCCCAACCACCGCAGCCTCGACCTGCTGGGCTCCGGCAATCCTTGCACCTCAGCCTTCCAAGTAGCCAGAATTACAGGCATGCACTACCACGCCTGTCTGATTTTTTGATTTATTGTAGAGATGAGGTCTCGCTGCCCAGGCGGGTCTCGAACCTGTGGGCTCAGGCAATCCACTCACCTCAGCCTCCCAAAGGCACGGGATTACAGGCTGAGCCACCGAGCCTGGCTAAACATAATTTGTTAAAATAAAATAATAAATATATCAGTTTCTTCAGTGCTTTAGCATTAAGGCATATTCCCATGATAATTCATTCTGCGATGAGATTTTTGGGTCAATGCCATACTCAGATAGCCTGTCTCAGACAGAATAGACAGGGGGAGCACACCAGCAAACAGATGGTGAGATATCTGGGCTCATCCTCAGCCACCCACTGCCCAGGATGCCTGTCCCTGGTGGCCATCACTGCTCATC
>NW_007083951.1:0-813 GCF_000164805.1 Carlito syrichta
TTTGAGGAAAAAGAGACCGATTGATAGCTGAATCTATATCTAAAACAAATCCCTGGAGTTGCCACCAAGAGCTTACAGATTTGGAAATCATATTCTTTTCTCACTAAGAAAGAAAACAGAAATTCTTTTGTCAATTGGAAATTCTTAGTTACTCTAGAAAGAATCGTCCTTCCACATATACATTGTTTTCTTTAAAGAAAAGAAAAACTAGTTATACATAAGCTTTTGGTCACAATTCAAAATATCTATTTGACATTTCTTCTCCCTGATGCCTTTTCTTTCAAGAAAATCACACACACACACACTCCAACACGAGAGATATGCATTATATAATATATATTCTGTATGAATTAGAAGATTCTTCCTCTCTTTAGTTCACATAGCGCAAAAAAGCACATATTGACTTGCATATTTTTCTATCCATCGTTAGCCTTTATTTTAAAATCAGACACCTGGCTTAGCATTTTATGGAGAAAAGGTTAGAAGCCCTTAACAACAAATCAGTAACAGCATTGTAAAATATAGAATCACAGTATCATTATCACAGAAATTCTCTAAAATGTCTCTTTTTTAATTGATTGTAAAGTAATACTATCAGTTATAAAAGTAAAACTATTTTGTCATCCATGTTTGGAAAAGTTCAAGTCCATTTGCATTCATGTAATTTCAAAGAAAACATGAAAAAAAGGCCGTTACTACCCAAATGGAGCAATATTTTTCTTTCTTCACAAATAAGGATTTATCAAAACACTTTTACATATCACAGACTTCTGAAAATGATATTTACAGCATGATTACTTGCTATTTCATTTG
>NW_007083952.1:0-1000 GCF_000164805.1 Carlito syrichta
ATTCTACCTTGCTAATAACAATCTGTGAAACATCAGATAAAAGCCCTTGAAGCTACAAAAGAATGAAAGGCAAGCAGATATGAGAAAGAGTCACTGGTTTATAGGTGAGAAAAGCCCAAGCTCTGAAACGCAGAGGGTTCTTGGACTTTGCACTTTGGCTGCATTGTTTCAGCTTTCTCTTTGTGGAGAGAACAGACTAGATTAGATCTTACAGGTGACTTGTCCCTTTGGTGCCACAGACTCATCTAAGATTTCAGACTAAAACTCTCCAGGTGGCAGAGATCACCCATGAATTTGTACCTGAGTTCCAAGCACGACAAAGAAAGGACACACTCTCATCTTTGACTCCTGTTCAAAGGGAAAGTCAGCTTTGTGGTTACTGCTCCTGAGGGGCCAATGTTGACAAGGAAGGAACAGTCAAATGGGACCAATTATGCTTAGTGGGTACCTCATGCCTTCCCAATGCCCAGCCCTTTGATAGAGGGCATTAACATTTGTTGACTGCCCATCACTTGACAAACATGGTACTATAATTCCATTTCACTTCCTGACAACCTCAACAGGCATCACCTGCATTTTTCAGATGGGAAGATGGAGGTTTAGTGAAAAAATATCCTCTCAGTAAGATCAAGAGCCACAAAGTGGCTAAACCATCAAGACACCAGAAACAATGCACATTTCACCATGGTTTCTCTTTCTCTAACTTTCCCGCATGGAATACACAAATGTAAAGCATAGAATGTATTGCGAATTTGTGAGGTTGGCAAACTTAAAAATCACATGCTTGATTTTCTAAATACTCATCTAATCATTTTATTTATCTAAGTAGTAATCAAATTAATTTATGTAAACTGTATCTGAACATTTTCCTTCAAAAACGTGTGTGCTATGCACAGATTAGACATCTAAAAATATTTTGTTCAAGGAATCAATGAATGTACTGCATGTGCTTTGATACCCTTTTTGCATGTCAATTTTCTGTTTTTTTGTCCCCATTCTA
>NW_007083954.1:0-745 GCF_000164805.1 Carlito syrichta
GCCTGCTGGCTGTGTGGCAGGATGCAGCAAATGGTCAAATATATTTCTTGTATGATTGAGTGAATAAACACAGAAACATGTAGCTGGTTCAGGATCAGCAGTTGGCCTCATGGCAATCACTAGCCTAGGGCAGGAAAGGAGTTGATAGGAGTTAAAAGTATTTCCTTTTGTATGGCAAGTTGCAACTTCAAAGACCGGCCAGGTCGCCAGGCAGGCTTTTTTGGGAAAGGCCAAATAGCCCAAAGACTAACCACTTAATGGATATGCAAAAAGAGTGGCTAATTCACAGACTTATCTAAAATCCCCCCTTCTAAAGTTGACAGTTTACAAGCCTGCAGTTCCTGGAAAGCATTTGTTCTTTGAAAAATCTGATTTTGCTGAGTACAACCTTGTAAGATTCCAAAGGAAATATGTAATCACTCAACACGACCCCCCTCCCTTACCTAAACGAGGGTATAAGACCCCACGTCTCCTGTTCTGGGGTGCTCGAGCTTGATTTGGATGCATGAAATTCTCGGCCCGCTGTGCTAGCCAGCATAATAAAGTGCCACTTCCTATAATAGTCTCGGTGCCATGATCTCTCTATTTTTCCTGCTACAGCTGTATCTTACAAACTGCTGCTGTACCTGAAACAACTCTATTACTAACACCCAACTCCTCCTTTATGGTGTTTAAGGGAAATAGTACAATATACCATTCTTCCTGCACAAGATCAAAGCCGATTAGAGAAAAAAACAAAGAATCA
>NW_007083955.1:0-1303 GCF_000164805.1 Carlito syrichta
GGCCTCTAACCAGAGAAGATCCGTCTTTGCAAGAGCAGTGCAGCTCAAGGCTAGGTATGGGAGCTCTTGACAAGTGGCACTGAATGCATTCAGCAGCATCTGGTAATGTCGAAAACACAGCGCTATTGCTTTGGCCAAGTGAGTTCCAACAGGTCTTTTACCATTCTTCTGGGGGAAATGGTCCTCAAGGTGGGATGGTTCAGGGAAGTTGGAGAACTCATGTGTCAAGGGTACCAGGACTGCATTCAGGATCAGACAATGACAACGATTGACAGCATTATGACTGCAACTGGCGAGGCCAGACCAGGAGATGCAGGGAGGCTCAGCACTGAAGGTGACACACAAGCAGATACCTGAGCCCAATACCAGCATCAGTGAGGACCAGTCACTGGGGGCTGAGCATCCTGAGAACAGCATCAAAGTAAGGTCAGACCTAGGGACAGGGAAGCAGGGACACACTGACCCTGGCATGAGCTACCACACCGTGTGGACTGGAAGATGGGGGCTGACTCTGACTGTGGCTTTCCCTGTTCTCTGCCTGCCTGCATCAACACATTTTCCTCGGGGCCCCTCGCATGTCCGGGATGGGCCAGCACTATCTCACCCTTCCTCCCACAACATGTCCAGACCACACTTCACAGGGTTACACTGCCAGCCCCAAGTCCCTGACTAGAACCTATTTCCTTCTCGCCAATGTAAGGCAGACCTGTGTGCCCTTAGAAAGTTCATCTGACCTTGAGAAGTTTATTTTCTTACCTGCAAAATGAGGTTTTGAGTGCCCCGAGGAGTCCATGAGTCAACAATGACAAGAAACCAGGGACAGAAAACTGTCCTGATCAGTGACAAACGGGGGCTTGTGGGCCTCAGGCTGGAGGTTAAACAGCCCAAACTAGCAACTCCGATCCTTGGCTATCCCCTGGCTTTCCTACACCTCCGCTCAACTCACACATGCACACCTGCTACATAAATACACATGTGCACACACATTACAGACACATATGCACACACATTATATACATGCATGCATTATATGCACACATATGCTGCATTACACATGCGCACACATCAAATATACAAATGCACATGCACGTCCACACATTAACACACATTAAAAGCACACATGCACTGGTATCAGGTCGCCCAGCTGGCCTGCACATCTGCTCCTGCAGCGCTCACCCTAAGAGGCCCATTTCCAGGCATTGCGATGGTGTGGGAAAAAGGGGGGGGGAGTTCTGCATTCATTCACTGGGTACAAAGGCCACAGCCAGCCCCACGGGGTGACCTTTCAATCTTTAGCTCCAAA
>NW_007083956.1:0-677 GCF_000164805.1 Carlito syrichta
AGGATTACCTGAATCCAGCAGGTCAAGACTGCAGTGACCAAGAGCAATGTGCCACTGCACTCTGGCCTGGATGACAGAGTGAGACTCCAACTAAAAAAAAAAAAAAGACAAAAGAAGGTGAAAGCAATGACATTTTGCCCCCCAACTGTGTCATAGACAGGCTGGAAGAGAAAGAAGAAATCTATCTGATGAACAACTTCATATAAAGAATCTTCATTCTTACCCCAAGATCATAGCACTCAGCAGAGGAGGCTAGGAAAATACAAGGAATGCCCTTGAGAATTCTTCTCCCGAATATGAATAAACTTTCACTTCTATCTATGTTCATTCTTCTGAAAAAATGTCTCCGTCCATCAAATGTTTAGATAAAGAAAGAACAAGGCCGGGCTCAGTGGTTCAGCCTGTAATCCCGCGCCTTTGGAAGGCTGAGGTGAGTGGATTGCCTGAGCCCAAGGGTTCAAGACCCGCCTGGGCAGAGAGACCTCATCTCTACAATAAATAAAAAAATCAGCTGGGCATAGTAGCGAATGCCTGTAATTCCGGCTACTCGGAAGGCTGAGGCGGAAGGATCTCCGGAGCCCAGCAGGTCGAGGCTGCAGTGGCCGGGAGCGGCCACTGCACTCCAGTCCGGGCAACAGAGTGAGACTCCAACTCTAAAAAAAAAAAAGGAAAGAACA
>NW_007083957.1:0-1364 GCF_000164805.1 Carlito syrichta
CTCACTCTTTTGCCCAGACTGGAGTGCAGTGACTGCTCCCGGCCACCGCAGCCTCGACCTGCTGGGCTCCGGTGATCCTTCCGCCTCAACCTTCCAAGTAGCCGGAATTACAAGCATGCCCCACCACGCCCAGCTGATTTTTTGATTTACTGTAGAGATGAGGTCTCACTGCCCAGGCGGGTCTCAGACCCACGGGCTCAGGCAATCCACTCACCTCAGCCTCCCAAAGGCGCGGGATTACAGGCTGAGCCACCAAGCCCGGCTTGTTTAGCTTTTCAAACAAAAATCCATCTCTTCGTTTTTTGACCCTTTCTATTTGTTTTCCTGGTCTTCTATTTATCCCTGCTCTGATCATTTTAAATTTTCTTCTTTCCTTACATTGTGGCTAACAGTTGGCGCTTGGATATCATGGCTTTAAATTGTGTGTCCACTTGTATAGATTTTATTTTTTATTTTGAATATGTGAGGTACAATTCAGGGTTAGTTATACAAATGCTCATATAAGGTACTCTTGATGAGGTGTGACCCCCTTTCTCTGGCAGTTTCCCACTGCTGTAATCCTGCCCACCCTCCTCCCCTGGTGTTTCCTACTAGTGCCAATCTATTTTTTATAATATTATGATTGTTGTTCAAGGCCTCCTTATGAGTGAGAACATGTGATATTTGGTTTTTATTTCTATGAGAGATGACTCAGTATTACAGACTAAGTCCATCCATGCTGCTGAGAGGTTCATAATTTATTCCTTCTTTATGGATGAATAATATTCCATCTTGTAAATGCACCACATTTTTTTATCCAGTCCTCTTTCCATGGGCAGCATGGTTGGTTGGTCCCATGTTTTTGTTATTGTGAATAATGCTGCAATAAACATATGTGTGCAGATATTTTTTCATAAAGTGATTTAAGTTCCTCCAGATATACTCCCAGTAGTGGGATTGCAGGGTCATATGGGAGGTTAATTTTTAGATATTTTAGGAATCACAAAACTGTTTTCCACAGAGGGTTGTACTAGTTTACACTCCCACCAACAGTGTAGACATATTCCCTTTTCCCTGCATCCTCTTTAGCATCTGTTGTGTTTTTTTGAGTTATCAATGATGGCCATCCTGACTGGAGTTAGGTAGTATCTCAGTGTGGTTTTAATTTGCATTTCTTTGATGACTAGTGAGTCTGAATATTTTACCATATATCTCTTGCTTGCTCATATGTCTTTTTTTTTAGAAGTGTCTATTTATATATTTTGTCCACTTTGTAATGGGGTTGTTTATTTTGTTCTTTTCAGCACGTTTGTGTTCCTTTTAGATCCTAGATGTTAGACCTTTGTCAGATATACAGTTGGCAAATATGTTTACCCAATCTGTGG
>NW_007083958.1:0-1463 GCF_000164805.1 Carlito syrichta
GGGAATGCTAGATGCTCAGAAAATACTAAGTGAGACACAAACACTGAAACTGACATTTCAACACAAATAGATAAAATGCAACAACTTAAGCATTTTCAAGAGTTAGTGATAACTCTTTATCTGAAATAAAGATACAGAAGAATATACATTACTTCTAAGGATTAGGTTTACTAGATGTATATGTCTATATAGCTCCCTATATACGAGAATAGAGAAACAGTGACAAAGAACACTTCCAGGAGGACAGAGAAACCGTGATATCATTGCAGAAGGTAATCACAGACTCTCTAGTCAGTTGGATGATCATAATGCATTGTACAAAATTGACATAGAGATGATATCATGCACAGCAGATTTTCCAAACTATTGGTCACCATCAGTGAGTCATGAAATCAATTCATTAGGTCATGACCCGCATTTTTATAATAGACATATAATTGAATTACATGGAATTAAAGTAAAAATAAACATAAGGAATAAAACATACTATAAAGTTATATATACAGAGATAAATATATAAGTGAATAAGTGTGTGTTTGCATTGGGTCATGATATAAAGTGCATTTCTTACTATAAATTTGAATTAAAAACAGCAACTTTGGGTATCTGATACATATGGTATTTTTCCTAGTTGTAGAATGTATTAACTTATTAAAAGTATACACGCATGACTTCTAACTTATACAAGTCACTTATGCTCGCTTAGGCTTATTTTTATCTCATCTTTAAAATGTAGATAACTGGAATTATTTACTTCAAAAAGTTGAAACAACAAACAAAGAAATAGTGGACATTTATTAATTGATCAGCTATTTAGTTTTTGACTTTCCATTGATGGTTTCGTCTATCAGAAGATAAGGGGAATTTTTAAAAAATTATAGCAACTTTCAGTTTAATCCTTTCAATGAGAAAAATGATGACATGGAAGTTTATAGGAAATATAAGAGAGAGATCATGTTGTCTTAGAATTTAGTCATACAAAAGAAAAGCCTGGCCGGGTCCGGTGGTTCAGCCTGTAATCCCACGCCTTTGGGAGACTGAGGTGAGTGGATTGCCTGAGTCCGCAGGTTCGAGACCCGCCTGGGTAACTTGGCGAGACCTCATCTCTACAATAAATCAAAAAATGAGCCAGGCTTGGTAGTGCTTTCCTGTAGTTCCAGCTACTTGGAAGGCTGTGCTGGAGCCCAGCAGGTTGAGGCTGCGGTGGCCGGGAGTGGCCACTGCACTCCAGCCTGGGCAACAGAGTGAGACTCCAACTCAAAAAAACCCAAAAAAACAAACAAGCAAACAAAAAAGAAAGGTCTGCTTTTAGCAAGAAAAATATACTATACTTAGGAAACCACTTTGAAAAATGTATTATCAGTAATCATTTGGAAACTACGGAAAATTCCCAAATTTAGAATTAAATGTCTAGGAGCCAAATGCAAAATAATCAAAAGTCCTGGTGGAGGAATAGCAAAGGA
>NW_007083959.1:0-1410 GCF_000164805.1 Carlito syrichta
GCAGCCACACCTGCTGCTTGCTAAGCACAAAGCCTGCACCCTGCGTGGACTTCTTACCTGGCCTGGCTGTCCCAAGGCCTCACAGGTGCAACTGTTTGTTGAATTATTGCTTTATCTTACTGTCTGATTGCTGTCTTCATTTACTATCTGTTTGCTAAATAATTGAATGTTATTACTGGCTATTTTTAATTTTAATAAATATCCATTCTGCTTCTCTTGTTGTTTGCCATTTTGTGTCACATTATATGGTCGATGTCCATCTCTAATTAATGTACTAATTATCATAAGCTGTTTCTCAACTCTGAATATGCAAAGCCAAAAAGGCAGCGAATGTCCTCCATGGAGTGCTCTGGGCTCCAAGATGCACACAAGCTCTCTTGTGTTGAAAGCTGTAAGCTCCTCCTTAACCCCACCCAGGTGTGCATCCTAGTCAGCCTTGGACTTTGGCTTGGTTGGGCATTTGCTATGTTTCAACTTGAAAGAATACTTGATCTCTCTGAACCTCACCCTCACCATTTATAAAAGTGAATCCAATGTATTCAGAATGACCTAGAGATGACTGAGAAAACAGAAGGCAGTAATGTGCAAAGGACCTTTATCTGTGGCCGTTCAAGCTAGGCATACCATTATGGCAGTCAGTTCTGTTAAACACCACCCGTAATTTGGAGAGTCAGTCCTGACTCACAGCTTCAGAGCAAGAGAACTCCAATGCCTATGAAAAAAAGGTTATTATTTTTTTTCTTTTCTAAAACTTTGGGTTAGTGGAAATTTTGGATATACCTACTATAATCATTGATGTGCAAGATAACTTGTTATAATAATTCTCTTAGTAATTAGCTTTAGCTCACAAACTCTACCAGATGAAGCGTTTAAGCAGGAAACGAACAGTAAATTGAACAAGGCCTTAAACCAGGTTAATTCTATATAAGGAGACTTTTCATAGCTATGTGATAACATAAAGTCTATAAAAACATTTTATCTTCTAGTAAATATTACTATTATAATTGATTTAAAATTTTAGATACTGTTTTGCAATTTTAGTTGTATCTTATTATTAAACCAGATTTATTTACAAAACATAGTAGGTAAATATAGTCTTAATAAAATATTAGTCTGGGCTCGGTGGCTCAGCCTATAATCCCAGGGCTTTGGGAGGCCGAGGGAGAGGATTGCTTGAGCCCATAGGTTCAAGACCCACCCAGGCAACTTGGCGAGACCTCATCTCTACAATACATCAAAATAGCTGGGCGTGGTGGTGTGTGCCTCTAGTTCCGGCTACTTGGAAGGCTGAGGTGAAAGTTTGACCGGAGCCCAGCAGGTCGAGGCTGCGGTGGCTGGGAGGGTGACACTGCACTCCAGTCTGGGCAATGGAGTGAGACTCCAGCTCAAAAAATAAAATAAGAAATAAAA
>NW_007083960.1:0-925 GCF_000164805.1 Carlito syrichta
CATTTTGTCATTACTAATGACAGATGCCAACACATACATAAGAAACACCTTACCTGTTCATTTTCATGATGGATTCATCAGATTAAGTTTTCTACTGAATTTCTAACTTTTGGCAGTTTGCTAGGTATATCTCTTTTGGTTGATTCAAGTGCAGGGGCTAGCTTCACCCACACGCTTTCTGCTAACATTATGCTGGTAAAGCAAAAAAAGAGTTTATGAAAAGCAACATGTGTGGTATTTGAGAGGACAACAATAGATTTAGGTTAAGAGCATGCTATTGAGAGATCCAAGAAACCAAGAAACTTATTTGCTGTAAAAGTTAGTTCACTATATTTCATATATCCCCACCTCATGTTAACTATATATTTTGTGTATTCCTACCTCATGTATTTTATGAAATCTTAGTACTTTCAATCCTACCTCAGACCCCGTAGAATTAGGCATATGTCGGGTTTTAAGCAGTGTTTGTATTTAGAACTCTTGGGTTAAGCATTGTCAGCCCCAAATTAATAGACTAACTTCTGCATTTACAACGGGATGTAAATGATAAAGTGATAAAGCCCCTTTCAGACATTCCTAGAAGGTGGCAGCAGACTCAGAGGCGCCAGCTGCTCTCTATCACCGGTTTTTATCCCAGTGATAATTTACACGCAGTGGCTATGTAAACCTTCAGGGAACAAAGACTTTTATAAAAGTAACCGCCTTGCTATAATAAGCTTGTGATATTTGATAAATTCCCAGAATTAGTATATGATTTTCTACCCCACATTCACTGTATGGGTTTGCAGCATTCATATTTAAAACTTTGTTAAGTTTGGCTTTTGTTGTCCCATAATGACCATGTTATGTAAATGTTAAGCAAACAAGCTTTCCTAAGCATACCTTGGGATGGAAACTTAAAGGGCTAATGTAACCCTTGCCTGGC
>NW_007083961.1:0-1114 GCF_000164805.1 Carlito syrichta
CCACGCCCGGCCGATTTTTTGATTTATTGTAGAGATGAGGTCTCGCCAAGTTGCCCAAGCGGGTCTGGAACCCGCGGGCTCAGGCAATCCACTCACCTCAGTCTCTCAAAGGTTCTTTGTAGAGGCTGCTGCCCTCACACCACTGGGTCACAATCCCCAAGCTGTCCTTTGTCATGTCCCCCACGAAGAGGAGAATGTTCATGTGCCGTGTTTTGCACAGGATAACCACCTCATAGCTGAAGGCCTGGAACTGCTCTGGGGTTGGGTCGACAAACTTTAGGATCTTCGCAGCAACATCTCCATGTCACTTTCCCTTATAAACAGTTCCAAAGAAGACTGACCCAATCTGAGTGGAGAGCATCAATTCACTAGCTTCTATTTTCCAGTAATAGTTTGAATCTCTTTGTCCATGAGACCTAATTTTCTTTTTCTCCTGGGTCTTGGATCCTGGTGCCCACTCTCTTTGTGCTGTCACAGGGGTTTTGGACTGTGACCAAGCCATTGAGCTCAGATGGTTGGGGCTGCTGGACAGGGCTGAAGGTGAGGCAGATTCTCTGTGACTTCCAATTGCACCCTCAATCATCCTGCTGTCCACAGATAGGATGACCATGTGGACATTAGGTGTGGACATAGACCTCTGCCTCTGGGAAAGGGAACCTTCAGAGGAGGGGCTGGAGGTGTAGAACGTGAAGGCGTGAGGTGTAGAATACCTGTGCTGGGAACTAACAAGTATCCGGGAAACAGGCTCTCGCATATGACTCATTGTCAAAGAAGGGAGTGCTGGGACCCCACTATCACCAGTAGTGGATTTGGGAAACAATAAGAGTTGTCTGATATTACTCCAGTCCACCCACATAGTAGGTACTTTGGTGCTACAGTGCTCATGAAATTTGTGGCCACAAGTCTGACATTGAAATACGTTGAGCAGGAATTTCTGACAAATGTCACAGAAGACAAGCTTCAGGAATGTCTTTTGAGCAAAATTGTGTGTTGTGAGGGGAATATGATCCAGGAAATCTACTTGAAGTTCTTCTCCAATCAAAGAAGCAGCATCGGTATTCCAATCTAAAAGTGCATTTTTATCTTTGTGTTCGTAAGGAAGTCTGAACACCGC
>NW_007083962.1:0-1312 GCF_000164805.1 Carlito syrichta
TTATGTTTTCAAGTTTGCAAAATTCATCTCAATCACAGACCACCGTGGAAATCTCACCTCTATCTCTGCGCTACAGATGAAGAACATAATGTAGGAGGGGCCATGATTCAAGTCTGTAACCAAAGATCATGGGATGACCATGGAATCAGAGAGGTCCTGAACTAAGATGCCAAGAATGTATGAGTTCTCATCACATTCATAAAGTATCATTAGAGCCAATTCATTTCAAGTGTTAAGGTTTGGCTAGCAATTCTTTCTTTTTTGTTTTCTAATTGTTGTGAGATTTTCAGAGTTCTTTGGTTTTTTGGGTTGTTTTCTTTTTTTTCTTTTTTCTTTTAGTTTCAGGGTATACACATGCATTGGATGGATGGACAACACTATGTTTGTTTATTCACCTGTTGATGGACATTTTGGCTGCTTTCACCTTTTGGCGATTGTAACGAACACAGGAGCACACATGTCTGTATGAGTACCTGCTTTCAGTTCCTTTGAGATAGATACGAGAAGTGGAATTACTGGGTCATATGTGAACTCCATGTTCAATCTATATAGATTAGTGGCCATATTGTTTTACACAGTGGCTGCATCATTTTACTATATTCTTCCTTATTTAGGGATAAATAATATGTGTTTCTGATACATCACATTTTGTTTATCTATTCTTCTCTTGATGGACACTCAGGTTGTTTACAACTTTTGGGTATTGTGACTAATGGTCCCATAAATATTTATACTAGTTTGTGTTGGAATACCTGTTTTCTTTCGCAGTACAACCAGTCTTTACTTAACATTGTCAATAGGTCCTTGGACACTGCTACTTTAAGTGAAATGATTTATTATAAAAACAACTTTACTGCAGGCTAATTGATATAAACAAGAGTTAAGTTCCTAGAGCATATTTCTGGGCAGAGAAATATCACCAAACCTCTAAATAAATATCAAAACATTTCTAATATTAAACACTGAAATGACTGTGAGCTCTCTATTCATTTAAGAAGAATTAGTAAAAGCAAGTAGCATCATTACTTACTCCATTATTCCAGTTTAGGGTTCCACGTGACCAGAGTGCATCTTAGAAGCTCAAGGCACAAGGAAGTAACCAACCCTGGACAGGATGGCATTCCATCTCTGGAAGCACTCTCATACACCCACATTCACTCAGACTGGGACAATGTAGACACACCCATTCACCTAACGTGCACATCTTTGGGAAGTGGGGGGAGACCAGAGTATCCTGAGGAAACCCATGCTGACAGGGGAGAGCATGCAAACTCCACATAGATGATAGACGGTGGCCCTGGCCAGGAATGAG
>NW_007083963.1:0-963 GCF_000164805.1 Carlito syrichta
GTGCACCACACTTGTATGGAGTGTAAATCACTTAGTTGAAAATAGATTTGGAAGTTTAATATATAAATAAATGCAATCATGCATAGATTTGAAAAATAAATAATTATCTTCACCTTATCCTGAAGCTTTGCTACATTTGTTTGAGTAGGCTGTGCCTATAGTCGGGACCAGTTTCATTGAAATAAACCAACCGTTCCCTCAAGACCAGCTTTCCTAACCTGGGCTGACCCCCCAAGATCCCCTGCTTGCACTATGTCCAATCCAGAACACTCATTCATTGCAAGCAGGTTTTGTCATTTCTTTATTTTCTTTCAGAATTATTCCATTGATGATAAGAAAATGTATTTTTGAGACTAAATTAGAAAAGAGAGAGAGAATTCCCAAAGAACTGTTCTTTAGGCCAATTCTGCCACTTTGCACAAATGTGGTATTCTATATTTTTGTTTGTGTGTTTGTTTCATTTTGCTTTTTTTCAGCTTAAGATGCAGAATGTGCCATGAGACCATTACCATTCTTGTAGAATCTGGTAAAAACTTGGGGGTAAAACAGACCGTGTGGGTGTTAAACTTTTCCAGGTGATCTTTTCAGTCATGTGGTTTTACACATTCAAATGTGAACTCTATTTTTGAATCTGAACATGACAGAATGGAGGCCCTGTGCGGTGTGAACAGCACAAGGGGAAAGATGCCTGGGTGGGAGGCCAGGACTCATGTTTCACAGCGGGAACTCCGATCATCAGTGGAATATACTGGATGATTCATCCTTCATTTACTATCTTAAAACTGTTCATCTTTTCCCCAAGGCCATTAACTGTGAAAAAAATGTGGCCTCTGATTTATACTTTATGTTGCTGAGAATTTAGACTTTGGTGGTTTTCCAAAAAAACATTGGGAAATAGTTTTGGCAAACATCTTGTCAAAATGAGAATTTCTAAGTGAGATTTGAGGGTCACCACTTCTAAAA
>NW_007083964.1:0-798 GCF_000164805.1 Carlito syrichta
CCTCTTACAGGACCTTATAGAAAATCATGGAGTGGTACCATTATTTCCAGTCATGGACTCATTGATTCCAAACCACATAACAAGAAAGAGTATTTCTGTCGGAGCTCTTCTGTCGGTGACCAGCACTGACCAAGGGTGGGTTAGGACCCGCACCAGAGAATCTGGACAGCGAGAAGAAACTACTTGGAGGCAGTTCTTCTGGGAACAGTCTGATCATGACTGGAGCCGATTTTATTCAAACCTTTTCCAACTTATATACCATTTTCCATACCCTCCAGCAATGTGATAATCACTCACTGGGGGCGTACAAGTTTCGTGCTTTACAAACTATGCATCACAAGACCACCACGAGATCTGCAATTTCCAAGCAGACAATTCGAATTCCATGATGCCTGCTGTGCTTACATTAAGGTCACAGGTGCACAATTTCAATACAAATCGTTCAAAGTGTTTTCCATAATGTTCAATGAATCATTCATATTATACTCTTTGTTCTATACCCTGATTAATACAAAAAACTTTCCTGAGTTAACTCTAGGTTCAATCCAAGTTCACTGACTCCCAATATTTTTAACGATTAATATTATCAACTTAACACTATACTATAATCTATAAGTTTAGTTAAATGACTTAACTGTCAGTTATACTATTAACCTATTATGATTGAACATAATGCCTTATAACTCAGTTAAAACTTATTCTTAACTACAAAACTTTACTATAATTCATGTCTCCTATGTCTAAACTTTAGTTTCTATATAATCTAGTGACTGGACTTTAATACTATGCTATATCTCA
>NW_007083965.1:0-934 GCF_000164805.1 Carlito syrichta
CAACTCCTGTACTTATAACCACAGTGAATGATTACTTCATCATTCCAGGAGTGGCAGGCTTCAGATGTGTAAAACCATGCCTGAAGGCAGAACTACAATCAACAGGTAGAAGCTATGGGAATAAAGGATTGTGACTTGAGAGAAAAAGCTTTCTTATACCTACAGCTGTCCAAACATGAAATAAGCCATATTGAGCAACCCCAGTAATATCTCAGCATGGTGCTCTCCAATGTGACCTCCCTCACCTGGTGAGAATGACCAGGGCAGACACTCATATTCGAGACCCAGTGTTCCAGGGAAAGCAGCTATCTATTAAGGATTACATGGGGCTGGGCATTGTGGCTTGTGCCTGTAATTCCAGCACTCTGGGAGGCAGACGCAAGAGGACTGCCTGAGCTCAAGGGTTCAAAACCAACCTGAGCAACATGGTGAGACCTCATCTCTACAATAAATCAAAAAATTAGCTGGGAATGGTGACTCATGCCTGTAGTTCCAGCTACTTGAAAGGCTGAGGCAGATGGATTGTCTGAGGCTCTGGTAGTCATGAGCATGCTACTGCATTCCAGCCTGGGTGACAGAGTAAGACTCTGACTAAAAAAAAAAAAAAAAGGATTACATGGGAGACACACTACCAAAATCTCTTCCCTTTGTAAGAGTCTATGACTCTAATGTTGGATACCAAGAATGATAGGTGATATCAAGAGCCCAGTGGTTGACACTTGTCACTAGATGAGGACAAGGCATGTGTTAAATTGGATTCCACAGCAGTACTGTAGTTGAAAAATTGTCACAACTATAGCACAATGTAACATTTCAGAGGCATTCACCAGAGTGTTCTGAATTTTTTTCTACTAGACTCTTGAAAGAATCTCTACTTGTAATGAATTTTTTTTTCTAAGAATCACAATTAAACCCTCATTGAATAGTTAATTTG
>NW_007083966.1:0-799 GCF_000164805.1 Carlito syrichta
CACTGTACATCTTTTGGTAAAGAGTTTGCCAATAAATAAAATTTTCAAATATTTTCCCATATTTTATACTTTTTTTAAAAATAAAAACAAACTCATTATTCTAAGGCTGTGTTCAGACAACAGATGTCCAAATTTACTCTAACTTTAAAATTATGAGTGATCCATCCTCAAACAGCTTGTAGATTTCCTGCTAGGGTACCCCATTTCCACACTTTTGTGACCCTAAATAACTCCCCATTGAGAACTGATTTTGAGTGGTTGGGAAGAGGAAAAACTTCCTCTTTCCGACCCCTAATGCCTCTACCTACTTGTAGCTTCTTAGAATTCCTTTTAACAAAGGACCACATTTTTTATTCCATAAAAATACTTGAAATACAAATATTTGTGTAATTGAAAAAAAAAACTCAATACAAATCTGCTGTCTTAAGTCACAATAAGGGGGAAATAGCTTATCAAATCTTTTCCAGGGATAGGTTCTGATGGTTCCATGGAGGAAAAAGGCACTGGGGAGAGTAGAACAAATGTTGTCTAATTTACATTTTTGCTTGAGGCTGCCCTGTTTCTGAATTTAGTGCAAGTATCCACCTGATCAGCACCCAGGGATTTGTTCTTAGCACTTAGAACTCTATCTGCTCTTTCCTTCCACTACCAGAACCTCACCTCCTCCTCCTCCTCCTCCTGCATGCTTTTTGGCCCCCAACCATCACTCTACCAAATACAGTTCTGGCTTAGTCCTTGCCTGTCTCAAAGAGGCCATTCTGAATGGAATATAACACTAATCAAGAAAATTTTTAGATAA
>NW_007083967.1:0-908 GCF_000164805.1 Carlito syrichta
GGAAGTCCATGCCAATCTATATTCAAATATTGTATTTCTTTAAATCTTGTTATTTGTCATAATGATATTTGATGCCAAAAATATCGTGTGTAGTAATATGTGTTTACAATCTTATGCTAAATTTAAAAAAAAAAAGGTAATATTGATAGAACCTTCTTTTCAGACCTGTATGTCATTTATACATTTCACTGGATAGTTTAGCTATTAAAACTATCCACCATAAACCAATGACTGACTATTTTACTTGGTAGTACTCAGCTGGCAGAATATGGCCAGTAAATCAGTCCCTGTTAAAGAATACATTCATTGTAAAAAAGAAAACGACAAAGGAATAAATGAGTAGAGAAAAGTTAGCTGTGGCTGGAGAGGAGTTGGGAATGGGGAGAAGGAAGGTCAGCTGATAAAAGAGGATGGAACACTCCAGAAAGTAGAAGGACTTATTGTACTAACCTGGGGATGCTGAGAAGATGAATGAAATATGCACAATGTGCTTTGAACTCCCTGCTCAGGAAAGCAGATGCCAAGTAAAATGAAATTCTATTCATTGTGTTTCTTACCAGGCATACAAAAAGACCACTTAGTCATTTCAATCACTGAACAATGCTCTATTATCAAAATGAAACTATATCTGCATTCACCCAAAGTATTTGTACATATAGCAAAGCTATTTAAACCAATGGATATAATTTTAAGAGGGATTATTATATTAATTATTCCACACCTATGAGTGGCAGTGGAATACTGAATGAAGAAAAGACAGTTAACTGCTTGAATTCTAAGGCATAGAAGAATGATAAAGAATGAAATGTTATTATTATTATTACTATTATTATTTGAGTTGGGAGTCTCACTCTGTCTCCCAGACTGGAGTGCAGTGGCCGCTCTCGGCCACCGCAGCCTCGACCTGG
>NW_007083968.1:0-736 GCF_000164805.1 Carlito syrichta
ATTTCAAAGTAATTTATATATAAAATCATATACTTCTGAGTGAAAAATTTTTGGCACAACAATATTACGTAATTTTTTCCAAAGTAATATGGTAGAAGTATAATTTAATTCTGAGTGGGCTGAAGAGTTTATATATACTACCTTCAGATATTATTTATCAATTATGAAAAGTTCTATTCCTGGCTTAATAAACATTATTTAATTATAATAAAGATTAAATTTTAACAGCTGTTTTTAATCAACTACTTAAAATATTACATGACTTTCCCTTGTAAAGCTCCTAATGTGGGAAAATATAGATTTTTTAAAAAGTAAAATACACTAACATTTGTGATATAAAACCAGTTTTTTTCATGATTTTTTGTTTTTAATAAATTTTACTGATTTCAGAACACATATTATTTGAAAAATCCTTACCTCATTAACAAGGGTAACTGCATAATCAACGTTTGTATACCTAACCCTGAATTGTACCCTACATATTTATAATATAAAAAAGAAAGAAAAATCTTAACTATGGTGTATATAGCCACTGATTATGTTATCATCTATTACAAAAAGTTATCATTGCTTTACTACTAATGAGATTAGTTGATAATGCTTCTTCCTCATACTGCTCTTATTCTGGTTTTGTTATCACAATTACATTACTTACCTAACTCTAAGAGTATTCTAAATTTTTTTAGTACTAGAATAGGCTGTAATAAGATAGGGAGCATTTGTTTCTTAAATGTTT
>NW_007083969.1:0-778 GCF_000164805.1 Carlito syrichta
ACATGGTGCTTTTTCAATTTTTTCTTTGGGGAATTTACTGTGAGTTTTCTTCGTGCCCTAGTATATGATCAACTGCTTGTGTATACTTTGAAAGGTAGTATGTTCTCTGTAGTGACAAAAAGTTGTAAAATGGATTTATGTTGGCATAAACCTATTACTTATATAATTAAAATACCCTGTAGTCTTTTACTCTGGTCTACTTCATCTACCAAATTGAAGGCGGGGTGATAAGGTCTTCTTTGACTCTTCTGTTTTCATCTCTTCGGCATTTGTAAGTTTTTGCTTGTAAATTTTAATACTACACATTTGGAACATCAAGGATTTAACTGTCAAACCTTCACCGTGATCTATTCCTCTTGTCAAAATTGAATGCATTGTTTTTCCCTCATCTTCTACTTTGTCTGATATGAATTCTGGCCTGTTGACTTCATTTTTGCTTAATGCATTTTTCCACTTTCAGATTTTAACCTTTCTAAGTCAACTTACTTCAAGACTCTTCCTGGAAAACAGCTTTTAATTGGATTTTGTCTCTTAACCCAACCAAAGTTTGTCTAATTAACTAATTTATTGCCTTGTGTTTGGTCTTGATTTACCCTGTTTTTATTTCTTTGCCTTTTTTATTTCTTCCTCTTTTTTGGTTTTCATTTGCTTTGCAGGGACTGTTTTTCTGTTGACTTTGCACCTAAGACTCTGGCCCAGTGCCTGTCCCATAACAGGGACCAATAATGTTTGTGGAATGAATTACTAAACTGAGTCTACTATAGATGTGCTTTTAATT
>NW_007083970.1:0-1401 GCF_000164805.1 Carlito syrichta
CAGGCCCAGGTACCAGGCAGTCCCAGGTCCTCCTCCCAATGTGTGGCAGGGCCCTAGGCCATGTGTCCTTCAATGCCTGTTCTTCCTCCCACAGGCTCTGGGGTCTGACCTTCCATGTCCCTAGCAGTGAACTGGGATAAATCACAAGCCCACCTTGTGCTGGGAGGGAATTGGAGGGGCTTCCGGGGGAGCTGGTGTCCCGACTGTCCCTGTACCTGAGGGGTCATATGTGGCATTGCCCTCTGTGCAGGTATGTCAAGTTTCAACAATTGCTCACAAATGCTTCCTGTCTCAGGGCTGCCACAAGAACAGGGAAAATGCACAGAGACTGTGACACCATGCCTGGCACATGAGAACATAACAGAAGTCACAAGCACACCTCTCTCTCAGTACAGTTACAGAACACAGGTTTGTCCATGTGTGAAATGGGTTCACAGGGGTGTACAATGCCGGGGTCTGTGCCTGACAGGAGCTGCTTCCCTTTCTGATCTGGACTGTGAGGTCTGGGGCCTGAAATCCAAGAGAGAACTTTCCCCATCCCAGCCATCCCTATAGTACCAATAAGCAAGTACAAGAAATAAAAGTGGTTGAGGCCGGGCATGGTGGCTCACACCTGTAATCCCACAACTTTGGAAGGCCGAAGCAAGAAGGTTGCCTGAGACCAAATGTTTTGAGACCAGTCTGAACAATATAGCAAGACCTCATCTCTACCAAAAGAAAAAAAAATCGTTCGGGACCCACCTGGGCAACTTGGTGAGACCTCATCTTTACAATAAATTAAAAAATTAGCCAGGTGTGGTAGTGTGCACCTGTAGTTCCAGCTACTTGGAAGACTGAGGCGGAAGGATCACCAGAGCCCAGCAGGTCAAGGCTATGGTGGCCGGGAGCAGCCACTACACTCCAGTGTGGGCAACAGAGTGAGACTCCAACTCAAAAAAAAAGAAATCAATAAATTATCCAGGTGTTGTGGCATGCAGCTGGAGTCCAGGCTGCTCAGGAGGCTGAAATGGGAGGATCGCCTGATCCCCCGATGTCGAGGCTGTAGTGGAGGATCACCTGATCCCCCAATGTCGAGGCTGTAGTGAACCATGATTGGGCCACTGCACTCTAGCCTGGGTGAGAGAGAGACTCCAACTCAAAAAAACAATAAATAAACAAATAAAGAGGACTGAATGGGTAAAACCCTGCAGTGTGAGGATAGGTCAAACTGGCAGAGGTCACAGGATCTCCGCCACTGGGAGGCTGATGTGGGGACATGTAGCACCCAGGGGCCAGGAAGTTTAGGCCAAGGGACCCAATATACAAAAGCCACCCCACAAAGTACCCAGAGGAGGAAAAGGCCACAGCCCAATGCCAGGAAGAGCCTCTCTGTGGCACAGAGGTGGCCCCTGGGGCTTGCAG
>NW_007083971.1:0-572 GCF_000164805.1 Carlito syrichta
TTCCTTCCTTCCTTCCTTCCTTCCTTCCTTCTTTTTGTTCGTCCTTCTTTTCTCCCTTTTTTCCTTTTTCTTTTTGAAGTGGTTTCCGTCTTGTGGTGGAGGTCTCTTGTTTGGTTGGCTGGGCACAGAGGGAAGGCGCACGAGACGTGGGTTTTCCTGCTTTTGGTCTCCACCGGTTGTTGACTCCCTCGGTGAGGCTTTCCCTCTCTTTTTAGGCTCGACTTGGAGGTAGGCGGCGGGACGGAGATGCGGATGGAGGGGAAGACGGGTGCTGCGGAGAGACTCCCTCTTTCGGCCGGCTCTGATCTTCCTTCCTTTCTTCTTGTTTTTCTGTTTCGTGTAGGTGTGGGGGGGGTCTCGCTGTGTTCCTGAGCCTCGTCTCCGACTTCTGGCCTCGAGGGATCCTCTCGCCGGGGCCTCGTGGAAGAGTTTCCGGTTCGAGACGGTCTCTTCCGGTGACGGTGCTGTTGATGTCGGGATGATGGATCCTCGTGCGCCTGGTTCCACTGGAGACTTCTGACTGATTTTTGGCGTGCCTCGTTTTCGAGCTGAGGGCGATCTCCGCGCTGTCT
>NW_007083972.1:0-798 GCF_000164805.1 Carlito syrichta
ATTCTCGGTTGACATCCAACGTTACTTTGACATGGAATGTTTAATCTGTGATTTTTATATATTGGTTAAGTGCACTACTATCTACTGTGTGTGATATTGGCTGGACTGGAGGAGTGGCTTGAGCCTGCCTGCCTGACGCTCTTACTACCTGGTAAAAGGGAAGTACGAAGTAGCATTGTCTCCTCGGGAACACCGTGTAGCTTGTGGCTTTTAAGATCACACCAGCCTCAGTAAAATTCTGACATTTTGGAACACTACAAATATGGGTGTACCTGGTCTGACCTCGTGCCACTCAGGATATAGAATGTAGAAGTAATTATTTTTAGAGTGGTCATCTCACTCTGTCGTTCAGATTGAGTGCGGTGGCACAATCTCAACTCACCACCACCTCTACCTCATGGGCTAAGGTGACCCTTCCGCCTCAGCACCTCAGCCTCCCAAGTATCTGGGACTACAGGCATGTACCACCCCATGCCTGAATATTTATTTATTTTATTTTTTGTAAAGACAAGGTTTTGCTATCGAAAGGGTGTAAGTCGAAGTCAATATAGCCAAAAAACTTGAATCCTTCCTAGGAAAAGGAGCAAAGCATTGCAGGAGGGTGTTGCAGCCAGAACCCGGATGCAGTATTACAAAGGCTACTCACACCGGGTGCAGTGGCTTACACCCTGTAATTACTCCCAGTACTTTGGGAGGTGGAGGTGAGAGGATTGCGTGATTCCATTGGTTCGAGACCAGCCTTGGTAACTCAGCGAGACCTCGTCACTACTGTAAGTTTTTTTAAAAATTAGCTGGGTA
>NW_007083973.1:0-3588 GCF_000164805.1 Carlito syrichta
CACAAAGTTTAACAATGAAAATTAATATGTTGCTATGTGCTGTGGTTCACACCGGTAATCCCAGCATTTTGGAAGGCTGAGGCAAGATTACTACCTGAGCCCAGGGGTTTAAGACCAGCCTGGGCAACTTGGTGAGACTTTGTCTCTACAATAAATCAAAAAATTAACTAAGCTGGGCTCGGTGGCTCAGCCTGTAATCTCGCACCTTTGGGAGGCTGAGGTGAGTGGATTTCCTGAGCCCGTGGATTCAAGACCCGCCTGGGCAGCGAGACCTCATCTCTACAATAAATTAAAAAATCAGCCGGGCGTGGTTGCACATGCCTGTAATTCCGGCTACTTGGAAGGCTAAGGCAGAAGAATTACCAGAGCCCAGCAGTTCGAGGCTGTGGTGGCTGAGAGTGGCCACTGCACTCCAGTCTGGGTGACAGAGTGAGACTCCAACTCAAAAAAAAGAAAAAGAAATACCCTTAAAACAAGCAACCCAATTCAAAAAAGGGCAAAGAACTTGAACAGACATTTCTCCAAATGAAGGATGCAAATGAGCAACATGCACATGAAAAAACATTCAGCATCATTAGGCATTTGGCAAACACAAATTAAAAGAGCAATGATATACCACTTTATACCTACCTAGATGGCAATAATAATAATAAATGGAAAATAACAAGTGTTGGTGAGGATGCAGAGAAGTTGGAACATTTATGCCTCGCTGGTAGAAATGGAAACTGGTGTGACCACTATAGAAAACAGTCTAGCTCTTTCCCAGAAATTTAAATAGTGAATAACTTATGGCATAGCAATTCTGCTCCTAGCTATAAATCCACAATTGAGAGCAGGGGATTGAACAGATATCTATTTTTTGGTGTTTTTTGTTTTGTTTTGTTTTTTTAGTTGGAGTCTTACTCTGTTGCCCAGGTTAGAGCACAGTGGCACACTCATGCCAATCCAGCATCAACCTGCTGGGCTCTGGTGATCCTTCCACCTCACCCTTCCAAGTAGCTGGAACTACAGGTACATGTTACTACGCCCAGCTAATTTTTGATTTAGTGTAGAGACAAGATCTCACCAAGTGGTCTGGGCTGGTCTCAAACCCACAGGCTCAAGCAATCCACTCACCTTGGCCTCCCTAAGTGCTGGGATGACAGGCTGAGCTACTGTCAAACAGATATTTGTACACTGATGTTCATAGCAACATCATTCACAATAGCCAAAAGGTAGAACTAACGTGTTCATCTGTCCATCTACTCATACAATGATTTGAGGTCTACTCATACAATGAAATAATTTTCAGTCACAAAAAGGAAGGGAAATAAGGCAGACACAGAAGGGGAAATTTTTTTTTTTTAAATTGGACACTCACTCTGTCACCCAGACTGGAGTGCAGTGGCCACTCCCAGCCACCACAGCCGCGACCTGCTGGGCTCCAGTGATCCTTCCGCCTCAGCCTTCCGAGTAGCCGGAATTACAGGCATGCGCTACCACAGCCTGCTAATTTTTTGATTTTATTGTAAAGATGAGGTCTCGCCTGCCCAGGTGGGTCTCGAACCCGTGGGCTCAGGCAATCCACTCACCTCAGCCTCCCAAAGGCGCTGGATTACAGGCCGAACCACCAAGCCCGGCTGGAAGGTGAAATCTTGCAAGAGTCCACTTTTATGAGGTAACTGGAAGAGCCAAGTTCATAGAGACAGAAGGTGGAATGGTGGTTACCAGGGACCAGAAATAGGAAGTGGGAAAACTACTGTTTAATAGCTTGTTGTTTATGAGGATGATCCACAGAGATTGTATTGGGGCTGAAGAAAACTTTGGGATATAGATAGGGGTGGTAGTTACACAACGTAGTGAAAGTGTTTAATACTACCAAGATATACAGTAATGACTGGCCGGGTGCAGTGGCTCATGCCTATAATCCCAGGACTTTGGGCGGCTGAGGTGAGAGGTTTGCCTGAGTCTGCGGTTTCCAGACGAGCCTGGGCAACTTGGTGGGACCTCACCTCTACAATAAATAAAATAATAATAATAATATTAGCCGGGCATGTGGTGTATGCTGGTGGTTCCAACTACTTGGAAGGCTAAGGCAGAAGGATTTCCTGAACCCAGCATGTTGAGGCTACGGTGGCCATGAGCATGGCACTGTACTCCAACCTGGGCAACAGAGTGAGACTCCCACTCAAAAAATAAATACATAAGCTGGGCTCGGTGTCTCAGCCTGTAATCCCGTGCCTTTGGGAGGCTGAGGTGATGGATTGCCTGAGCCCACGAGTTCGAGACCTGCCTGGGCAACTTATACAATAAATCAAAATGAGCCAGGCGTGGTAGCACATGCCTGTAGTTCTAGCTACTTGGAAGTCTGAGGCGGAAGTATCATCGGAGCCCAGCAGGTCGAGGCTGCGGTGGCCGGGAGCGGCCACTGCACTCCAGACTGGGTGACAGAGTGAGACTCCAACTCAAAAAAAAAAATACATACATACATACACACATAGAAAAACAAGAACAGCCTCAACAGAGCCCACTCAGAGAAGAACTGCTTACACCAGCCCTGCAGAAGTGGTGAGGGGCACAGGGTGCCACCCCCTCCCTCTCTGCTGTTCCCAGGTCCATCTCCCCACACAGCCCCTGGTATTTCCATGACCCAGAGGAGTTTTAAAAATAAAAGGTAATCCCAAAAACTTTGGGAGGTCAAGGCGAGAGGATTGCCTGAGCCTAGTGTTTTGAGACCAGCCTGGGCAATTTGGTGAGACCTCGTCTCTACAATAAATCAAGAAATTATTGTAACCCACCTGGGCAACTTGGCGAGACCTCATCTTTACAATAAGTCAAAAATTAGCTAGGCGTGGTAGAGTATGCCTGTAGTTCCAGCTACTTGGAAGGCTAAGGTGGGAGGATCACCGGAGCCCAGCAGGTCGTGGCTGCGGTGGCCGGGAGTGGCCACTGCACTCAGTCTAGGCAACAGTGAGACTCCAACTCAAAAAAAAATAAATAAATCAAGAAATTAGCTGGGTGTAGTGGCGCACACCTGTAGTCCCAGCTGCTTGGGAGGCTGAGGCAGGAGGATGGCCCAAGTCCAGCCCCTGAGAGAAGATCTAGGGTAGGGAAGCCACTGCCATGTCACCCCATGACTCCTCTGTACCGTGGGGTGGGCAGTGGCCAGGCAGGGGTCCTGGGTGGCCATACAACCTTCAGCAAGTTCAACCAACATCCTCCATCCTGTTTATGCACCTGGAATATGGGGGCGATGATACTCATGCCCCCTTCCCAGGGTGTGGTGAGGATAGGGTGTGCATGTCTGCACTCATCATCAATGATATTTTCACGATATAAGTCACTGAGATCTCACTGAGGATGAGGAAAAGGACAACTGTGAGAGCCCACTTGACCCAAGGTGACTCCACCTCTGCTAAGGAGTGAGGATTGGGGGAGAGTGGTGGTCCATGACCCCCTGGTCCCAGTCACCCCTGAAGTCCCATCTGAACATGGCAGCTTGTGTCTGTGGGAAGGGTGTCTCAGCACCACTGCCACCTCCACGGTGAGCTTTGACATAACTGAGCACATACATAATGGGTCTCGGTGTCCAGAGCTGCCCTCGGCAGG
>NW_007083974.1:0-933 GCF_000164805.1 Carlito syrichta
CCGGCCTGGGCAAATTGGTGAGACCTCATCTCTACAATAAATCAAAAAGTTAGCCAGGCATGGTGGTGTGTGCCTGTAGTTCCAGCTTCTTGGAAGGCTGAGGTTGGAGGATCACCTGAGCCCAGCAGGTCAAGACTGAGGTGGCCGTGAGTGTGCTACTGCACTCCAGCCTGGGAAATGGACCGAGACTCCAACTCAAAAAAAAAAAAGAAAAAAACAGGGTGGTTTATACTTGTGATGTTCACTGGTGTGTAGTCCAGTTAGTTTGCTGCTGAAAAGGAGGGGTGGGTTCCCATGGGAAGTGTGTGAATTTTCCCAGACTCCTGTGGTGTCATTCACCACCTGAGATCCCATTTCCTAGATCTTTCTTCAGAATGACCTCTCAGATACATTGGCCCTAAATTAAAGTACCTACTATTACCAATGAGTCCTTGAGATCCTGGCTAAATTTTCTGAAAAGTAAGAATAGAGTACAAAATGTTTGCTGGTATTTAGTCTACCTGGAATGTCCTGTCAGTGTTTTTGGGAAAATGTCTTTTGGGCTAAGGAACAAAGCATGATCAGGCAGACCTAAGCTTGCAAACAGCTCCATCACTTCCAACTCCTGACTCACAGGCATCCTAGCTAAGTTAATCTCTTCATTATTTGGAAAAAAAACAAAACAGAAACACTATGCTTGTTTCCACTTTTCAGGCTGTATTCATATCTCCTTAAATATGTCCTCTACCCACTCTATCATCCTCCAAGTCCTATGTAAGTTCCATTTCTTGGGAAAGTTGTTCTTAAAGACCCCACTGGTAGTTTTTCTAGTCATCTATTGCACTTACAGTGTGCAACATTTACTTAAAACAGTCAGAGATCTGGGATTTTAAAAAATGTGGTATATATATGCAATGGAATATTATGCAGCCATAAAAAGAACAAACATATGGA
>NW_007083975.1:0-683 GCF_000164805.1 Carlito syrichta
ACTTTACAAGCCATAATGGCACCGGCGGCAAGTCCATCTATGGGGAAAAATTTGAAGATGAACTTCATCTTGAAGCATACCAGTCCTGGCATCTTGTCCAGGGCAAATGTTGGACAAATGGCTCCCAGTTTTTCCACTGCTTTACTAACACAAATGGCTCCCAGTTTTTCCACTGCTTTACTAAGACTGAATGGTTGGATGGCAAGCATGTGGTTTTTGGCACATGGCACCGGCGGCAAGTCCATCTATGGGGAAAAATTTGAAGATGAACTTCATCTTGAAGCATACCAGTCCTGGCATCTTGTCCAGGGCAAATGCTGGACAAATGGCTCCCAGTTTTTCCACTGCTTTACCAACACAAATGGCTCCCAGTTTTTCCACTGCTTTACTAAGACTGAATGGTTGGATGGCAAGCATGTGGTTTTTGGCAAGGTGAAAGAGGACTTGAATTTTGTGGAAGTCATGAAGAACTTTGGGTCCAAGAATGGCAAGACCAGCAAGATCACCATTGCTGGCTGTGGACAACTCTAAATGAATTTGGCTTGTTTTATCTTAAGCTACCAAATCATTCCTTCTGTATCCCAGGAGAGCACCCCCTCCATCCCATTTGCTCGCAATATCCCTATAAATCTTTGTGCTCTCACTGTAATTTCTTTGGGTCCATATTTTCGTTATTCCCTTCC
>NW_007083976.1:0-774 GCF_000164805.1 Carlito syrichta
CCCAACTCAAAAATAAAAAAAATAAAAAAATAAAAAATCATGTGAGATGCTCTCAAACATTGCAGGCTCTCCTGTCTTGTACAAGAGTCAGCTCATGTAATAACTTATTTTTTAGTTGTTGCCTTAGAAGAATACTGTTATTTAGCCCAATATCCAATTTGTGCTTCCACAAGGTAAGAGGGAAAATGGAAGGTTTTGGTACCGGTATCTTCAAAACTTATTGCCCTACACCCAATTTTATTTCATTGATATTCAGAATGATAGAACTCAGTCAATAAAAAAAAAAGAAAATAATCGAAAAACTTGAGAAAACTGAATTTGCAAGGAGGACACAGAGCTGTGCTGACTCACAATTGAGCAGTTTTAAAACCATAGAGACAGCTGTTGGCCAGTGATAAAACTCAGTGGAAGTTGACACCAGGAGCAAAGAAACAGAAAACAAACTACATTATGTAACAGTAATAAAACATAATTCTGAAAAGATAGCATTGGTAGAAGTCATTGGATAAAATCTATCATGCTCTAAATAGAAAGAAATGGTCTTTTCCCCATTTGCTAACCATGGAAGACATCTCTGTCTATACAGTAGATTAAAAAACACACAATTATTTGCTAATATTCACACGTGCTTCCCCAAAATGAACTATTCAGTGTGAAATTTCATGATGGGGACTTTGGAAAGTGGCATGACATAGCAACACAAGGCCTTACTAAAGTTAACCTTACACTTAATTAGCAAAATACAATAAATTCTTAAGTTCATTTACAGTGAAA
>NW_007083977.1:0-897 GCF_000164805.1 Carlito syrichta
TAAAAGGGGAAAAATATAGAATGAATATTGTCACAGACAAAGCCAAAGAGTAATTAACTGGAAGATATGAATAAATCTAAATTGAATGTAATTCGACAATATATTTTTTAAAAGCAATATAATGGTGTTCATTCACATGGATGTGATTTAATCATTCCACACTAAATTGTTCAGGCACTAAGTATAAAATTTTATCTAAGTTATCAGCTTTTTGGATTCCACATTTCAATAAGATTAAAGGTTATGAAAAAATTCAAAGCAATATTATAGAATTATCCACTGAACTTAATTTCCAGGGAATAAAAGAAAAAACTAGTTTAAATTGAGAAGAGGTATGTGGAACAATACAACAGAACTCATAAAATGATTTCTCAGTACAGAATTTTAGTAGAAAACCAAACTTTTTTAAAAAGAGAAAACAATGTTTTAGATAAGAAATTTTTAAAAATTCTTCCAGTTCTAATGCAGAAGTGGTGATTATTACAATTTAAAATCTAACCCCAATATGCTAGAGATAATGGGAGCAGAGCACAAGCTAGAGGAAATAAATAGAGAATAAGTTCTAAAATACATTTATGACTAAAATACATCAGTCCTAAAAACAAACTCCCTAGTAAGACCGTATTTGATTGTTCTTTGCTTTTTTTTAGAAGTCTTGTATGGTTGAAAAACTGACAAGTAGGTGAATTAAGATCTAATTAATATGAGTTTAACTTTCTGAAATAGCATATATGAATTTCATGATTTGAAGCCTTACAGATGGATACAATTTTAAATATGTAAATTTAACGCTAGGATTTAGCATCAGAGTACCTTTTACTGAATTGACTAATCTCCCGCTCTTGCTCAAGCCAGATTCTTGGAAACCATCATATAAAACTCTGTAAAATACCTTCT
>NW_007083978.1:0-1105 GCF_000164805.1 Carlito syrichta
TACCTTTTCTAGGGTCTGTGTTGGCCACTGTTCTCTTCCACTTTCCTGGATAGTTTAATTCCTAGCTGCTATGAATTAAGTCCAGGACACACTTTTCACACTGCTCCATCACATTTTTGTATAAGAATAGCAGCCTGTGCTCAGATGCGGAGGTCCAGTCTCCGCTGATCAGGGTCTGAGTTGGGGGGAGAGAATGAGAAAAGAAAGAGACAGAGAAACAGCAGGATTGGGAGGGTCCTCTCCCAGGTAGCTGAGAGAAAGAGAGAGAACTTTTCAGTTTTATCCCACGCCTCTTATACAGGACAAATTTCTCACAAAGGAAGGCCAAACCATACAGGCAGGATATGTTAATATCTGAGTTAAATCACACAAGCAGAGTAAGTATCAATGACTAAACTATGCATATCTTAACATCTATGCTAAGCAAGGCAATCACTTAGGATGAGCAGGTTCCTGGCCAGACTTGGCACCCCTTGGCTATCCACAGAAATGCAACTAAAACATCAGGGAAGACAAGGGAAATGTGGCTTAGTTCCTTGAACATAAGTCAAAGAACACAAACCTTGTCAGCTTGTGTTCTTGGTTTCCTTCACTCAAAATGTTATTTGATTTCAATTCTCTTTAGAGTTAACACAGATGTTGGTCCTCCTATGAAGTATCCTGGTCTATGTTCCTCAAAAACTCTTAATGTTTTGCATGTACCACAGTGATACTACCACATTTTCCTCTTCAACTATCCTATACCACATAGAAAAAAAGTTTAATATTTGCACAATGTGTCTTGCATCTATTAGGACTAAAGGAATCTTATATTTTCAAAAATAGCTAAAACTAGACTTTCAGGATGGGCTTGGTGGCTCAGCCTGCAATCCCAGGCTGGGGTGAATGAATTGCCTGAGCCCACGGCTTCAAGACCAGTCCAGCCTACTTGGCATGACCTTGTCTCTACAATAAATAAGAAAAAAATAGCCGGGCATGGTAGCATGTGCCTGTAGTTCCAGTTACATGGAAGACTGAGGCAGAAGGATCACCAGAACCCAGAGGTCAATGCTGGAGTGGCCATGAGTATGCCACTGCACACCAGTCTGAGCAACAGAGAGAGACA
>NW_007083979.1:0-1224 GCF_000164805.1 Carlito syrichta
CCTCTCAGGCTGGAAGAATGATGGGAACTTGAGAGTCTTCACCCTTCAGTTTTGATAACAGAAGCCAACATATTCTGAACGAAAAGAACTTCAGCCCTAAATGATCTGAATTATTAAAAAAGACTCTGAAGGTTTCCTGATGCCAGTGTTAGCACTCAGATGGCAAAAAAATAAAGTATGGATGGGGGAGGGCAGGACTGTAAGAAGTCACAAAATGCTTTCTTAAAAAAGGTTTTATTCTGAATAAATGCTTAGAGAGACTAACTTCGTAGCAATAAGAATATAAAGTGCATAAAAGCTAGCCATGTTGGTGTAAATAATCTTACTACCATTAAAAAAATTTTATAGGAAAAGACATCTAAAAGTGCATAAAAGCTAGCCACGATGGTATGAATAATCTTACCATCATAAAAAAAATTTGCTGGTGAAAGATATCTCCAAAGAGAAGTGTCAGAATTTCTTGAATAGGAGGTACAGAGGGGATGGAGAAAACACTATTTTGTAATAAAACCCCAGAAAGTTGGACAAAATCTTCTTTCATGATGAAATGTAAAAGATAATTTTTGAAGTGTTAAAAGGTAGGAACCATCTCCCCACGGGAAGATCAGAAGCTCTAAAAAATGGTGATGTTATAAATTTAATAAAAAGAAAGATTAGAAGCAAGTGTTTGCAAACAACATATCTGACAAAGGTCTTATGTCATGGATTATATAAACTACTCTCACAACTAAACAGTGTGTACACATATTCTCTCTCTCTCTCTCTCTTTCTCTCTCTCCAATTAGAAAAGGGGCAAAATACAGAAAAGACATTTCATCAAAGAGGAGATATGGATGACAAACAGGTATGTGAAAAGATGTTCAATACCTTTAGCTGTTAGGAAAATGAAAACTAGAACTACAATTAGAAATCATGACATACCTTTCAGAACAACAACAACTAAAAGACAGTGACAAAACTAAGCACTGGTGAGGAGAGCTGAGAAACTAGATCTTAAATACATCAGTGGTAGGAATAGAAAATGGCACAGTCACTCTGGCAAACAGCTTGTCAATTTCTGACAAAACTAACATGCGCTTACTATAAGACCCAACAATCATACTCTTGGGATAAGTAACATATTTATCCCAGAGAAACGAAAACTTATACCCACACACAAAAAAATTTATACAAATATTCACCATAGCTTTTCTTTATTAACAAAAACTGAAAACAACTCAAAAG
>NW_007083980.1:0-1769 GCF_000164805.1 Carlito syrichta
GGGATTGTGTTGAAATTAAAGATCAAGTTGGGAAAGATTTATATCTTGATAAACTATTGATTTCATGACTTAAGTTGCATTAATTTCTGCACTGATTTTTATTCTCTCCTTTAGAGTTATTTATGTATTTATTTATCTATTATTATTATTTTCTGAGTTGGAGTCCTACTCTGTCACCCAGACTGGAGTGCAGTGGTCACTCCCGGCCACCGCAGCCCCGACCTGCTGGGCTCTGGCAATCCTTCTGTCTCAGCCTTCCAAGTAGCCGGAATTACAGGTATGCCTATCACGCCCAACATTTTTTCATTTATTGTAGAGATGAGGTCTCGCTGCCCAGGCGGGTCTCGAACCCGCGGGCTAAGGCAATCCACTCACCTCAGCCTCCCAAAGGCGTGGGATTACAAGCTGAGCCACTGAGCCCGGCTTTAGATTTATTTTTTTATTTTTATTTTTTTTGAGTTGGAGTCTCACTCTGTTGCCCAGACTGGAGTGCAGTGGTATGCTCCCGGTCGCAGCCTCAACCTGCTGGGCTCCGGCGATCCTTCCACCTCAGCCTTCCAAGTAGCTGGAACTACAGGCACGCACTACCATGCCCAGCTAATTTTTGATTTATTGTAGAAATGAGGTCTCACCAAATTGTCCAGGCAGGTCTTGAACCCGCGGGTTCAGGCAATCCACTCACCTCAGTGTCCCAAGACACGGGATTACAGGCTTAGTCACTGACCCCGGCTCTCCTTTAGATTTAATTTGCTCTTTTTTTCTAGTTTCCTGATGTGGAAGCTTATATTATTGTTTTATCTCTTTTTTTTCTAATACATGTATTCAATGCTATAAATCTCCCTCTAAGCACTGCTTTTGTTGCATGTCACACATTTTAATACATTGTATTTTCCTTTAAATTAAGTTCAAAATACATTTTTAATTTCTCTTGATATCACCTCATGACCCATGTGTTGCTTAGAAAATGTGTTGTTTAACCTCCAAATATTTAAGATTTTTCCAGTTTCTTTCGAATTTTGATCTGGAATAATTCCATTATGGTCTGAAAGCAGACATTGTATGATCTTATTTTTTTAGATGTGTTAAGGTGTGTTTTATTTTCCATAAACAGTCTTTGCTGAATATTTTATGTGAGGTTGAGTGTGTGATCTGCTGTTGTCAGGTGGAGAACTATAGTTATCACTTCCATTTTTAAACAAATATTTTAAATTTTAGGCTGGAGTGCAGTGGCATGCTCATGGCCACCCCAGTGTTGACATACTGGGCTCAGGCGATCCTTCCACCTCAGCCTTCCAAGTAGCCGGAACTACAGGTGCATGCTGCCACTCTTTGCTAAGTTTTTGATTTATTGTATAGATGAGGACTTGCCAAGTTGCCCAGGCTGTTCTCGAACCCGTGGTCTCATGCAATCCCCTCACCTCAGCCTCCCAAATTGCTGTGATGACAGGTTTGAGCCACCGCGTCCGGCTGGATATCACTTCTATCCAGTGATATGGTGCTGCTCATCTATGTCTTATTTATTTTCCACCTGCTGGATTTTTTCACTTATGATAGAAAGATGTTAAGTTCTCTGGCTACAATAGTGGTTCATCTGTTTCTCCCTGAAGTTCTTCTTGCAGTTTCTCCTTGCAGCATATGTTTGACACTTGTTAGGTGCATACCCATTAAGGATTTTTATGTCTTGTGGAGCACTGACCCCTTTATCATTGTGAAATATTCCTCTTTGTCCCGGATAACTTCGCTTGCTCTGAAGTCTACTCTGTCTGAAA
>NW_007083981.1:0-1004 GCF_000164805.1 Carlito syrichta
GGGAACAATGACACAAGGTCATCCTTTGATCGCAAGACACATAGTGAAGTAAAGTCTAATGACACCACTGGAAGGAAATCAGTGGGAAAATCCAAAGTTTTGTTTGCTTAAAAATAAGTAAAGAAGTCTTTTATTCTTAGTGAAGTGTTCTTATGCTTTCAAACATATCATCCCCCTTATTTCCCATAATTTAAAAGAAGGCCAATCCTGTCAAGCTTTACCATTTTGATTTCTTGCTGTTCCTTCCTATTTTTTCAACCACAGTGGGTCGAAGTCCACATTGTCAAGTGATTTGAGCCTCTGTCCTGATTAATTAACCTACATAGGAATTCAAACATCAACTGAAGTCCTATTGCAGAATAGCATAGGATAATAATAGAGACACATGGACTTGACTATGTTGTATCCTTTGTTCTTGTGCCAGCATGAGCTCCATTGAGCTCTTTGACACCAGTACACAGAAGAGGGTGTGCGATCTAGGAACTGAGCCTGATCCAGTGAAGGCTGCTCTTGAGAGCAGTGCCCAGGTAGGAGGGACCTGGAGTCATACCAGACTGACAGTCAGTCACCAAGTGTCATGGAGCAAGTTCCGAGGAAGGGCCATGACCATAAAGGGAAGCAGGATGCTGTTATGGAAGGATGTATCTTCTGATAACACATCTCCAATGTGATACAAAATTGGAGTCTGTAGATCACACACAATATAACATTAGAAAAGAGCAATGGGAAAGACCTCATCTCTACATAAATCAAAAAACTAACTGAGCGTGGTAGTGCGCACCTGTAGTTCCAGCTACCTGGAAGGCTGACGCGGAAGGATTGCTGGAGCCCAGTAGTTCGAGGCTGCAGTGTCTGGGAGCGTACCACTGCACTCCTGCCTGTGTGACAGAGTGAGACCCCACCTCAAAAAAAAAAAAGATCAGAACTAAAAATTGACAACTTTGAGAGAACTCTCTTCACAATTTTTTTGTGGCCCATGGACTCCCTTTCTTCTTTAGATTCTG
>NW_007083982.1:0-599 GCF_000164805.1 Carlito syrichta
AGAGGAGGGACCCCAAAATACCTCGAATTTATTTATAAAAAGTGCATATTTATTTTTACATGTTTAAACTTCAGTCACTTTTAAAGTACTCTCTGTTTGATGCAATACAGATGCTTTTTCCTGTGTTCTAAACAGTTTTTGAACTTGTCAATTTTGATGACTTTTAGCGCTTCTACTGTTTTTTCTTTCACCTCATCAGTAAAACATTTCCTTTTGAGGATTTTTTTCATCTGGGGAAACAAAAAAATAGTCACGTGGAGCAAGATTGGGTGTATAGGGAGGGTGAGGCATGGGGGTCATGTAGTTTTTGGTTAAAAGTAAAAAAATGCCGGGTTCGGTGGCTCAGTCTGTAATCCCAGCACTTTGGTAGGCTGAGGTGAGTGGATTGCCTGAGACCACGGGTTCGAGACCCACCTGGACAACTTGGCAGGACCTCGTCTCTACAATAAATTAAAAATTAGCCGAGCGTGGTAACGCGTGCCTGTAGTTCCAGCTACTTGGAAGGCTGAGGCGGAAGGATCGCTGGAACCCAGCAGGTCGAAGTTGCAGTGGCCGGGAGCAGCCACTGCACTCCAGTCTGGGTGACAGAGTGAGACTCC
>NW_007083983.1:0-812 GCF_000164805.1 Carlito syrichta
TCTTCTAGGCTCTCTGTTCTGTTGTATTAACCTGTGTATCTACTAGGAAAGCGTATTTTCTAAAACTAGAATTAGACAAGGAGGTACACTCTCACCCCTTCTATTTAGCATTGTTCTGGAAGTCCTGGTCAGAGTAATCAGGCAATAGAGATAGATAAGATGTATCCAGGTTAAAAAAAAAAAAAGAAAGTCAAATTATGTCTCTTCACAGAGATACGGTTGTTTCTATATTTAGAGAACTGTAAGGACATCCCTAAATTACTCCTAGACTTAATATGAGACCTCGGTGAACTCCCAGGATACAAAATCGATGTTCAAAAATTAATAGCATGTCTATATGCCAACAACGTTCGAGCTCGGATCCAAATCGAGAACACAATCCCAGCTGGGCTCGGTGGTTCAGCCTGTAATCCCACGCTTTGGGAGGTGTAGGTGAGTGGATTACCCGAGCCCGCGGGTTCGAGACCTGCCTGGGCAACTTGCGGAGATCTCATCTCTACAATAAATCAAAGACTTAGCCGGGCGTGGTAGTGCGTGCTCGTAGTTCCAGCTACTTGGAAGGCTGAGGCCGAAGGCTCGCCAGAGCCCAGCAGGTCGAGGTTGCGGTGGCGGGGAGCGGGCCTCTGCACTCCCAGTCTGGGCGACTGAGTGATACTCCAACTGAATCTAAAAAGAACACGGTCCCTTTTACAACAAAGACACACACACACAACTTGAAATAATTTTATATAAGGAGATGATGCATGTCTACAAAGAGAAATACACAATATTGTCTGAAAAAAATGAAAGAGATACAGACAAATTGAAGACCT
>NW_007083984.1:0-2710 GCF_000164805.1 Carlito syrichta
CTAAGAGTGGCTGTAATATTTTAGTTGGTTTAATGTTTTACAAAGGGATGCATGTGTTCATCTAAAATACCTTTTTGCATTTTATCTGAAACAAAACTCTGGATAGAGTGTAAAGGCCTTAATAGATATATATAGCCAGATCTAACATGATTCTTTTAAAAATATGCAAAAATATTTTAATACCTTTACTTAACTCATGTTAATATGAGTCCTAGATTAGGCAAAAGAAGAATAGATTGAAGTAACTCAATCGCTGATGACCTCTAATTCTGCCCAAAGGACATAAACACAAATATATTTTGACATCAAGTAGTCATCTGGCTCCATTCTTTTTTCAATGCCCAACTACACATGAAATGATAAAAGCTTTTAAAAAGGAAGACCCTTTTACCCTATCAACTGATGAGAAAGCTTTGAAACAAACTGAAAAATAAAAAAGTCCATTTCATAGTCATAGATTTCCAACTTTAGAGTTATTTCAAATTAGTATCCTCATGTGACCCAGTTATAGTATCATATTGTTTGGGTATATAAATAAGTAAATAACTTTTGTTTCAGATTTTAATATTATATGGCATGACTTGCCTTGGAGTACAGTCTTATTTCAAATGACCTTGAGGCTTGCAAAATTTGTTTGAAATGTGAAATAAGGGAGTTCTGGTAAGATGGCAATGGCACAGGTGAGACTGTGAGACTCTGTGAAAGTGAGTTCACATAAAGACTCTTACTTTCCGTTCCCCATCCCCCCACCCACCACCAGCCACATTGGTCCGAGGTCTGGAGACCATTGGTCCCATGCACCACTGGCTACCATGGCCCCTCTGCTGCTGCTGTTCCAACCCAGGGGGCCCTGGGCCTCAGCCATGTGGAGCTACCAGCTCCCTCCCTGGCTACACCATCTCACCTGGTCCCAAGCCACCTGTGGAGGCCCTCCAACACCACCTTGTGGAGATCTGGGTTCTCTTGCTGGCTACACTGATCTGCCTGGCACTCAGTGGCTGCCAGCTCCCTCCCTGGCTGGGTGCCCAGCCCAGCCTGGGACCGTGGCAGGTCCCCATGCCCTCCACACCCACCTCTTGGAACTACAGGTTCTATTCCATCCTGGGGTGCCAACCAGGCACAAGAATGCCGCTGCCCATACAGGCCCCCAGCACCTGTGCCTCCGGGCTCTGCACCACTGCCTGGGCTGAAGCACCCAAAGCCGTGGCCAGTGCTCGACCCTTGGAGTTCCGGGTCTCCGTCCTGGATTCCAGGTCCCCACCCACTCCCATCTCAAGCCACCATCACCCAGGAAGGCTCTAGGCACCTGTCCCTCAGAGATACTGGCTCTAGTCCTGGCTGAAGGACCCTGTGTGGGACCCAAAGCCATTGCCACCACCCACCAACCACCCTTTGGAGCTCTGGTCCCCACTCTGGCTGAGGCACCCAGCAGTCTCACACTCCACTTCCCCCAATTCACCTCTGACTACAGCAGGTCCAGAGAACAGCTGGAGTCCTGTGACCAGGCAGAGACCTGCAGTGACTTACCCATCCAGCTCTGCCTAACCTCCAACTTGGGAGCTAAGACTCCCATGGTTGTGTAAGGGAACAGTATATCTTAAGGAGGTGCTGAACAACCATTCTTGGCTCTTGGTTCCGAGAACTCCAGGCTCCCTCTCCCACCCCAAGTCACTGGTGGCACACCATATGCAGCACCCAGCTATATTGCTGATTCCCAGTGCCTGACGCCAGGCACACAACACCATAGCCTGTCATAGTGTATCATCCATGGACCTGGATGAGTGTAGAGAAAGGATGGATGGAAAGAAAATATCAGTGATAGAGGAGCTGCCCACCACAGTCATTTTCCAGGCAGAGATCCCCATTGCCCCTCCCATCTATGAGCAGCCTCCACCTTGGTTTCTTTCTAAGGTAACCTCACCAAACAGGAGGCAGAATCCCCTCCTCTACACTTAATCAGACATGGACAATTTAGTCCTGTGGCAGACCTCTCAGGCAGCAAGCCAAGGGAACCAACCTAAGCTTTGAGTAAATCTATCTGCCTGCAGTGAGAACAAAGGGGAGGGACTAGAGATCACAGCTGAAGAGACTTTAGACACTCAGGAAAGACTCCAGAGCTAGTCTGTTTTCTTATTTTGATTTTTGACTTTATTGTTTTGACTGTTTGTTTTGTTCATTTTTGTTTGCTTTTTGAGTTAGACCACTTGTTTGTGTTGGTGAAAAGCACATCAAAAGGCATGATTTTATTAGACTGTCTTTGTGTGATTACCAGTATGCTTTAGGGAATCTTCTTTATTTGTTTGCTTTTTACTCTTTTCTGGCCTTGTGTCACTTTCTATTCATTAGTTGGTGTGTATGTCTGTTTGCCCTCTTAGTCCTCTCTCTCCAATCTCTTCTTTACCCCCCTTATTCCATTATTTTCCTTTTTCTTGCCTCCTTTAGTTCCAGGGAGCAAACCTAAACCCCACTGCATTGACAGACTGTAAGGTGGGGGAAGTGGGTTCCAGTGAACCCATACACCTGTTGGTGGATACTGGGATCTGCAGATAAATTCTGAATCAGAGCTCCCCCCTCAACTAAATCTCAAAACAGTAAAAAAATACAGCCCCAACCCACAGTCCAGCCTCAAAGTGAACAAAGCCAGAGGATGCTCATAAGGACGACAGGAGATTGACAAAAAGAGTAAAAGCAATCCCACATTTCCTGAAAA
>NW_007083985.1:0-734 GCF_000164805.1 Carlito syrichta
ATAAGCTTCACTGAGAAAGGGAAGAAAGCTCAAGGTTGGGATATAGGAAAAACATGGGGAATCCGGTTATATGACCCAATACACTCAGGATGGAAGAATTCAGGTAACTTCTTTATGATTAGACTATCCATCCGGGCCCCCAGTCAGAAAACCAAAACCCTTGATATGGGACCCAACCCTGTTATAGCACCTAAACTTAAACCAAAAGTTAAACCTAAGCCCACAACCACTACACCAATACTCTCGACTGCGACTTATACCAGTTCTGATACCACTGCAGTCACCTCAGACCCCACTAGTAGCCTCTCTTACTCTACCAGGGTCACTACAGTTATTCCTAACCCTCCCCTACGCCCATCGGGTCCCGATCAACATCCTCTCTGGCACTTGCTAATCAAGCTTACCTGTTACTTAATGCAACCCGGCCAGAGCTCACCCAGTCATGTTGGTTATGCTATAACATCCAGCCTCCCTATTACAAAGGAATTGCAGTAATGAGAAACTATACAACCGAGCATAGTCCCAATTCTTGTAGATGGCAGCCAGCAACCCAGGGACTTTACTCTCCATTCGGTAACAGGCCAAGGATTATGCATAGGCCGCCCCGCACCAGCGTTTCAGCCCCTACGCAACATTACGCTGCCTGTATCTAGCCTATATTACCACCTGCCCCCTAAAAATAGCTGGTGAGCATGTTCGACAGGCTTAACCCCTTGCTTCCATGGGCAGGTCTT
>NW_007083986.1:0-1430 GCF_000164805.1 Carlito syrichta
AAAACCCCTGGAAGCTGAGGGCAGAAATCCCACGAGTGTGAGCTCTGGCCACACAGCAGACATTCTCCCACATGAAGTCCCCTGTAGGGATGACTCCTGTGTGTAGCCAGAGACACGAGATGGTTCCTGGAACCCTGCCCGGAACGGCTAGGAGGTAACTGCTTTCGAGTGTGTCCCTTGGGGCCCTCTGTCTGCCTGCTAGGAACTGAGCTGGAGACACTTCTGGGGTGTCCCTCTCATGCCTCCACTGTGGCCGCCTGCCGTTTTGTGGTCCAGATCTGCTCATTCTTGCTGAGTGGCTGCTGTTTCCAAAGTGAGACCCTGGTGGTATCAGAGCTCTGAGCCCCTGCGTGTGGACCTCTCCTGGTCTTAGAACCCTGCCAGGCACTCTGACCTTGGTGATGTCTCAGCGGGGGAGGTTAGGTAGGGGTTGTTGGTGGCAGGGGATAGTGGGCAGGCTCTGGGCACAGGGAGGGCAACTATCTGTGGTGTCAGATGCACAGTGCAGTGTGTGCTGGCACTGGACATCCAGTCAGTTTTAGGAAACAGCGGCATGAGCCAAAGTCAGTGTGACCCGTGGGGAGTCCTCTTGTTTGTATTTCTGGAGGATGTGAACAAGCAAGAGGCAATGACGCTGCCCCTGTGGTTTGTGGTTTTTTAATCCACACTGAGCACAGGGGAATATATGATAAAACAGCGATGCCCTTCGGGGCTCTCCTTGGGTGTGTCTGACCTCAGCCTCTGTCTCCACCTCTGTGTCTGACCTCGGCCCTCATGTCCCCTTCCTGTCTGGCCTTGGCCTCCATGTCCCCTCCATGTCTGGTCTCAGTCCATGTGTCTCCTCCATGTCTGACCTTGGTCCCAAGTCCCCTCTATGTCAGGCCTCGGCCTCCTTGTCCCCTCTGTCTGCCCTCCCTAAGAAGCTGCACTGGACAGCCCAAGTGTGGACCCCATAGCCCGTCTGAATGAGTTGACAGAGATTCAGGGCCTGGCTCACCTCCTGGGAGATGCTTCAGGAAAATGAGTGTCCCCTTTTGTGCTTTAATAGAAGCACATGAAATGAAAGCGTCTTCAGATGGGATATCTCACCCAGGAGAAAGTGTTTCCGCTGCTTGCCTGACCCCTAAGAGACAATATATTGCATTCATCCATCTTCTCTCTGTCTCTCTGTCTCTGTTTCTCTCTCTCTCTCTTTGTCTCTGTGTGTCTCTCTCCATCTCTCTTACTCTAGTATCTGTCTCTGTTTCTAATTGTCTCCTACTCTGTCTCTATCTCTCTTTCTGTCCTTCTCCCTATCTGTCTCTATCTCTCTGTCTCTGTCCCTCTCTCTCTCTCTCTTTGTCTCTCTGTCTCTCTTGTAACTGTCTCTCTCTGTCTCTGTCTCTCTGCCACACTCTCTCTGTCTAGCTCGCTGTCTCTGCCATTATCTG
>NW_007083987.1:0-852 GCF_000164805.1 Carlito syrichta
ATTTTTGACAGTTATCAAAACTAAATTATAAATATACTGCTTTGGAACTCAAACCAATTTTGATTTTCCTGAGGGACCTAGAAAATCTCAAAAGATTTGTTTTCTATCCTTAGAAAGCAAAGATGTTAAACTAGGCTTATTTGATATGTTAAATTAATGTGAAACACTGTCAAATAAGAAGTGATCCTAAACATAGAATTTTTGTTATATTTGCTATAAATATGTTATATTTGTTAGGTATATGTTATTAATATAAGTATTAAGAAAATTGCACACAATTTCTAGAAATCTGATATGTCCTGGTATAATGTTATCAGTCATAATTTGAGTTATTATCTTTAAAGTGTTATAAATCACAGAAATAATCAAATTTTCTTGTCAATTGCATTATAATGAACTCTCTTCAGGTCTCTGACCCTGGCCATTTTAAATCTTTTTTCATTTGCATAAGTTATTGCTTTCTCTGATGTTTTCTTGAAATCAACTACAGACAAAATTGGTATATCTTCAAAGAGATTCATGGAAAAGACACTGACAAGGACAGGTTCTGAGAACTTGAAAGTCACATCACTGAACTTGATAAGAATTTCAAATCTCTAATAAGAAATTGATTGAATCACAAATATAAAATTATAATTTTTATGACAACTATTGCTGGTTCTTTAATGTTTTGTTTTCCAGTCTTAAAGAGTATTTTTTCTCTTTTTTTATTTAAGTAATATAGCTTCCAGCAATCTGGTAATTATATTTTGGAAACAGATTTGAAATGATTATCTTTTCTCCCTATCTGAGTCTTCCATATTCAATAACTCTATTGAACAATTCTGATTTTCATAGCAATATGGTTAGTTA
>NW_007083988.1:0-692 GCF_000164805.1 Carlito syrichta
ATATTATATTGAACAGGAGGGGTGAGAGTGGGCATCCTTGTCTTGTTCCAGTTTTCAGGGGACATGGTTCCAATTTTTGTTCATTTAGGAGTATGCTGGCTGTGGGTTTCTCGTCGATGACTTTTACTACTTTGAAGTATGTTCCCTGTATGCCTAGATGTTCAATGGTTTTAATCAAGAAGGGGTGCTGGATTTTGTCAAAAACTTTTTCTGCATCTAATGATATAATCATGTAGTTTTTGTTTTGACATCTGTTAATGTATTCAATTACATTTATGGTTTTACGAATGTTGAACCAGCCCTGCATCCCAGGGATGAAGCCTACTTGGTCATAATGGATAATTTTTGAGATGTGTTGTTGAATCTGGTTTGCTAGGATCTTGTTGAGAATTTTAGCATCTATGTTCATCAAAGATATTGGCCTGTAGTTCTCTTTTTTTGTTGGATCTTTACCTGGCTTGGGTATCAATGTGATGTTAGTTTCATAAAATGATTTGGGGAGGGTTCCATCTTTCTCAATCGCCTGAAATAGCTTCAGTAGGATTGGAATCAGTTCCTCCTTAAATGTCTTGTAGAATTCTGCTGGAAAGCCATCTGGTCCAGGACTTTTTTTGTAGGTAGTTTTCTTATTACATAGTCAATTTCCTTGATTGTTATTGGTCTATTTAGGGTCTCAATTTCTTCTTGTTTCA
>NW_007083988.1:1527-24720 GCF_000164805.1 Carlito syrichta
GTCAATCTTGGAATACGTTCCATGCAGTGATGAGTAGGATGTGTATTCTGTGGTCTTTGGATTGAGTGTTCTGTAGGTATCAATTAAGTCCATTTGGTCCAGAGTCACATTGAGGTTCCAGATCTCATTGCTAATTTTTTTGTCCCGCTGATCTGTCTAGGGTTGTGAGTGGGGTATTAAAGTCCCCAGTTATGATGGTGTTCGAGTCAATATCTTTCTTTAGTTTTCCTAGGAGTTGCTTTATAAAAGTTGGTGCACCAGCTGGGCTCGGTGACTCAGCCTGTAATCCCACGCCTTTGGGAGGCTGAGGTGAGTGGATTGCCTGAGCCCGCGGGTTCGAGACCTGCCTGGGCAGCGAGACCTCATCTCTACAATAAATCAAAAAATTAGCTGGGTGTGGTAGCACTTGCCTGTAATTCCGGCTACTTGGAAGGCTGAGGCAGAAGGATCGCCAGAGCCCAGCAGGTCGAGGTTGCGGTGGCTGGGAGCGGCCACTGCACTCCAGTCTGGGAGACAGAGTGAGACTCCAACAAAAAAAAAAAAAAGAAAAAAAAAAGTTGGTGCACCTATGTTGGGTGCATATATGTTTTTGATAGATATTTCTTGTTGATGGAGTGAGCCTTTTATCATTATCTAGTGGCCCTCTGTATCTTTTTAAATTTTTGATAGTTTAAATGGTATTTTGTCTGAAATTAAGATCGTGACTCCTCCTTTCTTCTGTGTTCCATTCACCTGAAAATTTGTTTCCCATTCTCTTAATTTGAGTCTGTGCATGTCCTTCTAGTGAGATGGGTCTCTTGAAGGCAGTATATTGTTGCCTGGTGATATTTTATCCATTTTTCCATTCTATGTCTTTTCAGTAGTGCATTTATTCCATTCACATTCAGACTAATTATTGAAATGTGAGAGTTTGTCCCTATCATAGAGTTCTTATAGAGTTGTTTTTTCACTTGGTTTATTGTCTTTCTTTCAGTTTTAGGGTTGGATCATGTGTATTTTATTCTTTTTCCTGTACTCTTGTGAAGAACGTTGTTCTTTTTTTCCCTTTTCTTCTGTTTAGTACTTTCTTAAGTATTCATGTAGAGGTGGTTTGGTGGCAGCGTAAGTTTTTAGGGATTGGATATCTGGGAATGATTTTAATTCTCCCTCACTGATGAAGCTTAGCTTGGCCGGGTAGATTATTCTTGGTTAAAATTGTTTATCTTTTAGTACTTTGAAGATAGGGCTACAAGCTGTCCTAGCCTGCAGGGTTTCTGTAGATAAATCTGCTGCTATTCTAATTGGTTTTCCCTGTTAGGTGATCTGACCTTTTTCTCCTGTTGCCTTTATGATTTTTTTCTTGTATGCCTACTTTGTTTAGGTGAATTATTATGTGTCTAGGAGTTGGTTTTCTCATTTGTTGTCTTGCAGGGGTTCTCTGAGTCTCTTGTGTTTGAGTTTTTGCATCATTGATTAGATAAGGGAAGTTTTCTTTAATGAGCTCATGGAAGCTTTGTTCTAGTATGGTCTCTGTCTCTCTTTCTGCCTCAGAAAGGTCAATTACTCTTAAGTTCTGTCTCTTAAAGTAATTGCTCATCTCTTGAAGGTTTTTTTCTGTCTTTTTGAGCTTGTTTTCTATGTTTTTGAGAGTTTGGGTTAGTTCTATATTTTGGTCCTCAATCTCTGAAATTCTTTCTTCTGCTTGGGTAATTCTGCTTTCCATGCTTATCATTTTGTTATTTATTTCATTCACAGTATTCTTTATTACTGTTATCTCAGCTATCAGCTCCTTTCTAGTTTCTTCTTGAGTCTTCTCAATTCTTTTTAATCTCTCCATTAATGTCTTGATGTCTAGGTTTGTATTTTGAGACCAGTCATTCTGGGGGCTCTTTGTTGTTGGCATTCCAAAGTCAGTTTTCTCAGTGTCTGCCCTCCCAGGATTCTGGGAGAGACCCAAATTCTTCTTTTGGTTTTTCTTCATTTGTGTAGATTTTTCTTTCTCGTCCCTTAGTGGATAAAGTTCCTGCGTTCTAATCTCCAGCCTCTCCCCTCTGTTTCTGTTGCAGGCAGTTAGCTTGTTGCCTGGGAGATCTGTGACACTGGTCTCTATTCACTGTAGGGGAGGGGCTTTGTCTCCTGTTTAATGATGTCACCGTGGGAACAGAGGTGGAGGTTCTGATAGGTGGGCGGGGCGATGCAAATCTGCCTTGAAAATGGTGGAGGTGGTAGTTTTACTTTCACTTTTAGGGATACTTGTGTGAGTCTCTAGGCGGGACCAGCTGCACAGCTGGGTGCTGGATCTGGGGTGCCACCAGCAGGCCGGGGTGGAGGAGAGGGTTGGGCATTCCCTCCTCTGGAGCTGGAAGCCTCTGATCAGCACCTTATACAAGCTTGGGGTTCTGCTCCCTTACACAAGCTTGTGGTCTCACACTGAGTGCCTCAGCCAGGGTGGGCCCTGGGCTCCAGATCTCCAAAGCTCCAGAGGGCAGGTGGTGGCTCTGGGTCCCTCACAGGGCACTTCAGCCAGAAATGGGACTAGTATCTCTGAGGGGCGGGCGCCCAGAGCCTCCTGGGTGATCGGCAGCTTGGTGCTGGTTCTGGTCATGACGATGTAGCCAGGGAGGGAGCTGGGATCTGGGATTCAGGATTCCCCAACTGGCGGAAGTCACATATAGTGGAGCAGCAGCAGCCAGGCTGCAATATCTCACCCTGCATGGGACCAAAGGTCCCGGGGCCTTGTACCAGTGCGGCTGGTGGTGGGCAGGGGGCTGCAGGAAGAAAAGTAAGAGTCTTTGGAACTCATGTTCAGAGAGTCTCACGGATCCACCTATGCCGTCGCCATCTTTAGGAGTCGCATCGATTCTAAAATTTCTATGGAAATGCAAATAACTTATTTTTACAGTGTGGTAGCCACTAGCCAGATATAACTATTTAAAGTTGAATCTAAATTAAAGACAATTACAATTCAGTTTTGTAGTTGCACAATCCAAAATTTTAAATGCTGTTTGTCACATGTAGCTAGTGGATATTATATTGGACAGTACAAACATGGAACATTTTTAACATCACAAAAATATCCAGTGTACAGTGCTGAAAAATAGCTAGCAAATTTTTGAATAAGCAGAATGAAGGTGAATCACTTTTGTGGTCTGATTTCAAGGCTTTGTAGTATTTAAGACAGTTGTATTGGCATAAGAATAGACACTTAGAACAATGAAACAGAATATTGTGCCTAAAAGTAGACCCACAAATATATGGCCAATTGATTTTCAAAAAATGTGCTACCGTTGTTCAATAGGGAAAAATCACTATTAAAAAAAATTGCTCTGAAAGAACTAAATGTTTGTGCAGGAAAACTGAACTTCAACCATTAACTTGAAACTTACACAAAAATATACTTTAAATGGGCCATAAGGCTAAATGTTAAAGCTAAAACCATAAAACTACTAGATAAAAGCATGCAAGAAAATGTTTCTGACATTGAGGTAAGCAAACGTTTCTTTAAAATAATTTTTTTTTTAGTTAGAGTCTCACTCTGTCACCCAGGCTGGAGGGCAGTGGCACACTCCCGGCCACCTCAGCCTTGACCTACTGGACTCTGGTGATCGTTCTTCCTCAGCCTTCCAAGTAGCTGGAACTACAGGTGCACGCTACCATCCCTGGCTAATTTTTTTTTTTAATGGTAGAGACAAGGTCTCGCTAAGTTACCTGGGTGGGTCTCAAACCCCTGTGCTCAGGTAATCCTCCCACCTCAACCTCCCAAAGTCCTGGGATTACAGACTGAACCACTGAACCTGGCCAGCAAACATTTCTTAGAACACTAAAACTAAATATAAGAAAAAATAATTAATTGGATTATATCTAAAAGTTGTTTTTCAAAAGACATCATTAATCAAATGAATTGCAAATCAAAGACTGGGAGAATATATTACAATACATGTGTCTCCCAGGGACTTATATTCAGAAGACATAAAGAATTTCTACAGCTTAATAACAAGAAAAAATATTTGAAAATGCACTTCCTACAAGATGATATATGAATGGCCAAGAAACACATGAAAAGATGACCAACATAATTAGTCATCAGGAAAATATAAATGGAAACTATAAATGGAAAATATAAATAGTAAAATACCACTGTATACCTCTTAGAATCGCAAAAAATAAAGACTAAATACACCAAACATCGGTGATACTATTAAGAAATGGAACTCTTGCATTGCTAGGGATAAATCAAAATAGAAAATAACCTAGCAGCCTCTAACAAATATACACTTGCCATATTAACTAGCATTCACTCCAAGAGAAATGAAAATATATGTCTACATAAAGACTTGTACTGAATGTTTATGGTGGCTTTATTCATGATGGATAAAAGATAGAAACAACCAAATGTCCATCTACAGGTGATGTATACAAATTGTCATATATTCATCCAGTGGAATATACTCATCAATAAAAAAATGAACTAACGGTAGATTCAACAATAATAATACATTTAGCAATATGGAGACTCTCAGAACTATTCATCTGAGCCAGAAAAAGCCATAATTTGATTTGATTTATACAACATTATAGATCAGGTAAAAACTAATCTACAGTGATAGAAAGTAGGTTACTAATTTTCATGGTGTGGGTAGAGAGGCTTGAGTGGATGAGGATACAAGGGACCATTTGGGGGTTATAGAAGTGTTCTATATTCATGTGTGGTGGTGGTTACAATGGTGCATACATTTGTCAAATACATCAAGTTTTACACATAAAATGAATGCATTTTATTGAATGTAAATTATGCCTCAAACAGATTGATTTTAAAAGAATAATGATTTATAGGTGAAAACAAGAAATTTGTCAGTGAATCATAAATTCAGTTCAACTTTTTAAAAACCATGTCATCTATAATTGTAACTATCCTTAGTTATCTTTAAGTAGTTCTATACATTTTTTGCAGTTAATACAAGCAATGAGGCTTGAAAAGTTGTTCAAGATATGTGAAATGCATAAGTTACAGACAATATATCATAATAACGATAAGTTAAGATGTATTAAGAAGCTATGATATGTTGTATGATTAAATACTTGACATCTATTTCATTAATGATCACACATCTATGAGATACATGTCAATATTATACCTATTTTGTAGGTGAGGAACCTGAGTCATGGAGAAGTTAAAAAAAAAAAAAAACTTGCTAAAATTTCAGAGCAGTGTGAATGAAGTGTATTAGGATACCGGGGGAAGAGAGAGAGAATGCTGACCAGCTAAGACATGAGAAATTACAGAGAGAGAGGAAATATTACTGCCCTGAGATTTGAAGAACAATTTTGCCCCTCAGTGAAGTGGGGAATTGGATTTAGGCCAAAGGGACAGCATAAGCACAGGCAGAGAAGCATGAAATTGCAAAGGGATATTTTCCCTCACATTTTAGGTTTGCCGGAGTGAGTCAGAAGAAAAAGGAAAACCATGGAGATGTAGCAGAAAAATAGGCAGGTTTTCCCCAATTCAGAAGATGACCCTTTACTTCTGCACTCTCAGTGCCCCAGGATTCTTAGCATATTTTCTCTGGCTTTCATAATCCTTCAGGGAAATGACTGGTGTAGGGCAGGCAGCAAGTGCAGGTGAGTCCAACTTCTCTGCCCCCACTCCCTGAACATTTGGGTTCATAGTCCAACCCTCACTTTGTACAAATATCCTCACACAGTGGGTCAAATGTTGAAGAATTTCTATACTTGGCATGACTCCTGCTGAAACTCAGAGGAGGAGAAATGTATTTTACATAAACTTTCTCAATTCAGATTTTTTATCTTTCTCAGTTCAAAATTTAGAACATTTGTGGATGACAGATCCTCTCTTAGGTTTGGTCTCATTTCTCAAATTTCTAAGAATATATGAAATTGATTACCATTTACAGTGGATTGAGTTATATTCCTCCTAAATTCATATATTGAAGCCCTTACCACTTATGTGAGTGTATTTGAAGAAAGGACCTTTAGGAGTTATTAAGGTTAAATCATGTCATTAGGGTGGGGCTCCGATTAGGATTAGTGATCTTCTAAGAAAAGACACCAGAGAGTGAAATCTCTCTCTCCCTTCCTCCTCCTATGTGAGGACACAGGGGGTTGGCAGTCATCTGCAAACCAGAAGCTGGGCCCAGTCATCCAGCAAGTTGATCTTGGCTTCTAGTCTCCAGAACAATGAGAAATCAGTTTCTGTTGTTTAAGCCACCCTGTTTGTGGGCTTTTGTTATGGCAGCCTGTTAATACACCATGATGTAGTTCTCAGAAAGAACTTACATATGACTTCCTTTCATAAAAGTTTACTTGCATTTACTGTTCCATTTCTGAATATCTTGAGCAAACTTAATCATTGATAGGTACTGTGCAAAGTTTTTTTTTTAAACCTGTATTTACTGCCGTTATATTTCCCACTTACAGTAACCCTGATAAAATGGATAATTTAAAAAAATTCTATAAGAAGAACCTGAAGAAAAGCACGGTTTGAAAGGGCAGGTAAGTGGCAGATGAGACCTGTTGGGGTTTAAAGTCTGCTCTTTTAGTTGTCGTGCTGCACTGCACCATAACCTTGAATCCAAATTTTGGAACCAACTTTTCATTGCCTGCTACTAATTTGCAGCTGCCGCACCAGGATGTCTCTTCTATTGTGCTTTGCGTCTGAACGTGGGGTGTAGTACTCAGAGGGCTGCAGAGATTGATGCTGTTGATGGATGTCATCTCGTGTGAGTGCCAGTTGGCCAGGCTTCCTCAGATGCCAGCGATGCTCCGGCAGCTCCTGACAGTCTCATGACAGAGTGGTGAGTAGCCCAAGACAGCCGTTTGTTTTGAAACTGATCTCAGTGCCACAAATGCTTTGTCATCTATCTAAAACCAGTGCTGCTTTGTTAACTAGACTGTCACTTCTCTAAGGACAGCATGGTGAGGCACACAACCACCACTGCACGTACCAGATAATTTCGGTGGTGACTTATGGAACAAGCACAGTCTGTTTGGCAGAGACCAAATCGAAGCAAAGAACAGTCTGCCTGGGAACAAAAGGGCAGGGTATGAGGAGAAAGGCAAGCTGCTTTTAAAAATATATTCGAGTTAGCAGTGGCTCAAGCCTGTCATCCAAGCACTTTGGGAGGCGGGGTGAGGGGATGGGTTCGAGAACAGCCTGGGCAACTTGGCGAGACCTCGTCTCTACAATAAATAAAAAAAAATTAGCTGGGAATGGTGCCATGTGCCTGTAGTTCCAGCTACTTGGAAGGCTGAGGTGGAAGGATCGCCTGAGACCAGCGGATGTACGCTGGAGTGGCAGTGAGCATGCCACTGCATTTCAGCCTCAAAAAAATCTATATCTATCTATCTATCTATCTATCTATTTTTTTTTTTCAAGAGTAGAGACGCTTGAGTTAGCTGTTAGGGCCTGCGGTCCTCCAGAAACCACAAGCAAACGTGTGCATGTGTGTACCGCCTTACATTAAACGTTCTTAAAGCTATCTGTAACTCATAAAAGATGAATAACTACTTTAGCAGGAAGAGTCATGAGACCTTTGCTTGTTACATCTGAATTCAGGTTTGATTTGCTAAGTTAAAGTACCTGGTAGCAAGAACAGATTTTTTTTTTTTTTTAAGAGAGATACAAGCTAAATTTCTACTGAACCAGAAATGGTCAACACTTTCAGACAGGCAACCTTGACAAAACCGAGCCTGTCCTGGTTTCTGCCCTCTAATAATTTATACCCTATGTTGCCGTAGTTTTTATGTAGCAAAATTTGAAATTCATTTCAAGACTACCTTTTATATCTGTATATCTTATACATATAAGATACATATGTATTTTTTATATTATATATAATATATCTGTACATTTTATATATATGCATATATATATAAAACCTTATGTATACTTATACATTTCATATATACACACATAAACACTGAGCAAACTATGATTTTATGGAGTCTTTTTCTCCTCTTCTACAGGTTTCAAGAGGGAACAATAATTTTCTGGGAATTCCACCTCACCCCATAAAACTGATGGTTGGGTGAGTCGACTAGAATGTCTTGGCAAAGGACAAAATTATGTAATAACCAGTTCAAAGTCACCGCTTAAGTCTGGGATGCAGCCTCAGCTGCCTTTGTCATTGAAATTCTTCATTTACTGGGCAGGGTCAGCCCCTCTCGGAGCTGAGCGTTTCACAGGACAAAGGTAAAATGACACATGAAATGATGGCACTTCAGCTCTGCTGTTTCCTGAGTGTGTGTTGTGTATAGTATGAGAAGTTATTTCTCATAAGGACAATCTTTAACTTAAGCAATATGTCCTGAAGATGCCTTACAAGGGCAATCAAGATATAGCCAAGGGGCTAAGTGGGAGGAAGTTATAATGTACAAGGTGAGTCTTTGGAGACTCTGAAAAACCCATTAACGGAGAAGTTATTAATGTCTTTTTTTATGCAGCCATAGTGCAGAGGCAGACCCCAAAGAAACCAATCCACATTATGAAACATTTTACAGAAATCCATTTTTAAAAATAGGAGAATGCTATAAATGAAGTCTTGAGGTAGGAACTGAGGACGTGCCTGGCCTCCTGGGCCAGTTGTGGATTTTCTAAAGAATAAATGGAAATTCTGCTTTTAGTTTTCACTTTGATTCACTTTGAGACAAAGAAATAGAACAAAATCTCCTACTGTAAAATTTGATTATCTTTTTTATTCTTCTCTTTCTCAGATTTAATTTTCTTCCTTTCTCTCTTGTACTTTCTCTACTGAAGCCAAATATCTTCAAACCTCTGTTAACTTGAATTCATCTTTAAACATATCAGATTATTAAAACTTCATTAGGCATGGATAGGATACGCAGTCAAGTGAGTTCCTCTACAAATGGTAGAATAACTCTGGTCCCATGAAAATGTTGCCTCTTACCTATGACCAGAAGGGAATAAACTTAGATACTTTTTTCTCCTATGGAGGGTGATAGATTTGCATTCAAATCTGACTAAGAGAATTTTGTAACAGAAACTGGGGCTTATTCACTTTTATATTCCTTCCTCATTGCACAGACCTGGTACACAGCAGTGATCAGCAAATGGTTGTCAGGTGAATACATTCAGAGTCCATTAAAGCTTTCTTTCGACCATTACACGGAGACTTTTTTCTGTTTGTTGGAACCTCTGTCAGTTGCTGGGTAACAAAGACAAATAAGACATGGTCCTCACCATCAGCGTTCTCTGTGTCTAGGGGGTCACGAGGAAGAGGGGGATCATTTCTGCCTGAGGTGGGGTCAGGGAGAAAGAACTAAGAGCAGATGTTCTCTGGGGAGACAAGGGAGAAAGGGCATTCCAGAGAGAGGTGGGCAGCAGGGCCAAAGACTGAGAGGTGTGAGTCTGCAACCCAGGAAACTTGGACACTTGCCTTGCCAACATTCCTTGTGAGCATGGCAAGAAAAATGTCAAAGACTCACACTGGAGACTGCAAGTGTGTGTGTGTACGTCACAGACAGGGACCTGAGGCTCCTAGGACCATAAACCATGGCCCTGGCATTCCAGTCTGTCTGACTAGGTAATTTAATGCTCTCTAAAAACCCCTTTCTTTTTAAGAACACCCTTTTCAACACTAATATGTACACAGATGCTGAAGAAGGACACAAAACACCTGAATTGACATTAAGCAAAATGCAAACATACTTATTGAGCTCAATTATTTTAATTCATAGGGCATAGTGGTGGGTAGAAAGAAGAACAATCAGACCAAATAAACAGCACCAAATAAAAGTGTAAAAATCTTTAATTTAATTTGTTCAGTGTTGATTCCTCGGCCGCTCTATGCTTTTTGTAGCCCTGTCCTATCTTTAAGGGCAAACTTGGGGGGAAGTATCTTCTGTAAGGGGCTTTTTAAGGACTCAGCTGATGATGTCTTTGCTTAATGACTCATCACTCTCTCCACTTGTCCTGGACAGATGTCTTGCTGCTGGTTGTGAGATGCAAGAAGAAGTGACTGGGCAACAGTTTAGCTGTATAGTCTTTGATAAATCACTAATGGTGTCCACTTATTGTTGGGCTGAGCATGGTGGCTCATGCCTGTAATCCCAGCACTTTAGGAGGCTGAGGTGGGAGCATAGCCCAAACCCAGGAGTTCAAGACTAATCTGGGCAACACAGGGCGACCTTGTCTATAAAAAATTAAAAATTAGCCAAACGTGTGGTAGCATGGGCCTGTAGACCCAGCTACTTGGGAGGCTGAGGCGGAAGGATCACCTGAGCTCAGGAGGTCAAAGCTGCTGTGAGCCATGATGGTGCCACTGACCTCCGGTCTGGGTGACTGAGTGAGACCCCAACTCAAAGAAATAAAATAAAAAAGCATGTTGGAATAAGTAATATTTTTAGTTCTCAAACTTTAGTATTATAGCAATTCCTTATTTGATCTTCATTTATTTATTTATTTTGAGTTGGAGTCTCACTCTGTCGCCCAGACTGGAGTGCAGTGGCCGCTCCGCTCCCGGCCACCGCAGCTTCGACCTGCTGGGCTCCGGTGATCCTTCCGCCTCAGCCTTCCGAGTAGCTGGAATTACAGACATGCGCTACCACGTCCGGCTGATTTTTTGATTTATTGTAGAGATGAGGTCTCGTTGCCCAGGCAGGTCTCGAACCTGCGGGCTCAGGCAATCCACTCACCTCAGCCTCCCAAAGGCGTGGGATTACAGGCTGAGCCACCGAGCCCAGCTTGATCTTCATTAAAAAACAAATTTTCTAAAAGAAAACAACAAACGATTTTTCTTTATTCTCTACCTTTTACCTTTATCTAGCTGGCTAATTTGTCCTACATGCCAATTTTTGTTTTCTTCCTCTCTCCTTCCTTATTTTTTCCTCTCTTCCTGTGTGTGTGTGTGTGTGTGTGTGTGTGTGTGTGTGTGTGTGTGTGTGTCTGTATATACTTTTTTTCCTTGAACACAGAAAAAAAAAGAAGCTTTCATTTAGTTACAACTGAATTTAAAAAACACGTATGAGAGAGATTATTTTTAATAGTTTGAGCCATGCTGGAGAGTTTAAAGAAGATTTTTTTAAACTTCTGCTAAGATGATTTTTAACTTTTTATTGTGAATCTGATAAAAGCTACCCTCTCCCCTGATTTAGCATCTAATGACAGGAAACCATCTCGTTGTCAAAACCCACTCTGGGACCACAGGTTAGGAATCCTCTGTGTATTCAGGAATCAAAGCTGGGCCAGGGAGTGGGAGATTGTCCACGTACATACAGAGTTTACCTTGCTTTTTCTTTGTTCTCTCTTGTCTTTCCTAACTCTCCTCCAAAACCTCTGCCCCTCACATGGGGGTAAGACACAGTTTTGGCAGGTGGCTTGCTGGAAACATCACATGTGCTGTCCCATGTGCTCCTTGGCGGAGGGCCATGGCCCCTGCCACAGGCCACTGGACTGGGAAAGGCATCCTGCAGATTTCAAGCTGCGGGGGAATGCAAACCAGGTTGCTGAGCTCCAAGAAAGGAACTGAATAGTAATAAAATATGGCCAGGAGTGCAGCTGTGGGTAGTCTTCCCATTTAAAACCTTCCTGTTTTATGAGATACTCTAAATTTCCTGCTCTGCATTTCATTGGATGATAAGCCAGAAATCTCGATTTCTACCTACTGTGTGGAAAAGCTGGAGACAGCTAAAGTGAGAGTGTGTTTGTGGTCTTTGGTACAGCAATGATTCCTCACCCAGTAGTGCATGTTCTGGGTAGGTAAAACTTGCAACCTGTGGATTTCAACAGGGAAGGCTGGGTAGCAGACTGTTGCAGTGATGTAGGGCATGATAGAAGTGTGTGTGTGTGTGTGTGTGTGTGTGTGTGTGTGTGTATGTTTGTGTATCATTGTACGTGTGTGTGGCTGACTCACTATCTAGGCTCTGCCTGCTGCTAAGGAAACTCAGTGAGCCCTTTTGCTTCTTCAGTTTTAAACTTTCAAGGGAAAAATGACAACTGAAGATACTAAAATAGCTGCCAACATTACTCAAACATCTGGTTCATCAAGATGACTTTTTAGGAGATAAAGATTGCTTTCTTAAGTAAAGGGCTTCATTTTGCAACATGTCAGCTATCTTGCCTGCCTTACACCTCCTAATACTCAAAATAGCACAAAAAAGGAAAACAAAGTCATTCCTATTCAAAGAATATCCTTGTGAATGCCATCAGTCATGCAGTACTCTCTGTAAGGGGTTCACCATGTTATAACCCAGAGGAGAGTCTTTTTCCTTTCTTCTTCCCTAGAGAATGATGTGTTTGAGTTCATTCTTCAAATTTTACTTTTTTATTTTCCAAGTAAAATAAGAGTTCTTACACACAGACTTGTATCATAAGGGAGGGTCCTAAGAGGTCAAAATACACTGCTATTATTTGGATTATTGAGGAATTCTCCTGGGAAGTGATGGACTGGGCTCTGGGCCGCTGAAGAATTTAAGGGGAGTTTTTTGAGATCCCTCCTATGCCACCTATAAGTTTGGATCAAGGGACCATTTATTTGACTGATCAAGAATCCTCATCTTGGTAATCTCCTTCAATCTCAAATCTTCACCATCACTGGTAGAACATCATTCCAGGCATTTGATAGAAACCACAATTGAGTAGAAAATTGACCAGGTGTAGTGACTCAGCCAGCATTCCCAGCACTTTGGGAGGCTGAGGTGAGAGGACCAGCCTGGGCAACTTAGTGAGACCTCGTCTCTACAATAAATCACAGAAATCACAAAAACTAACCAGCCGTGGTGGTGTGCATCTGTAGATCCAGCTACTTGGAAGGCTGAGGCAGAAGGATCGCCTCCTGAAGCCAACAGGTCGAGGCTGCAGTGGTTGTGAGCATGCCACTGCACTCCTGCCTGGGGGACAAGAGTGAAACTCCAACTCAAAAAAAAAAAAAAAAAAAAAAAGAAAGAAAAGAATGTTATCTTCTGTTCCTGGTTTGTTCACTCTCCCAAGATGACTTGGGAAGCTAGCAGCTTTTAGCTGAGGTCAGCAAATGTATTAGCTTATTACGGCTGCTATAACAAATGGCTACCAACTTGGGGGTGTCAGGTGAAAAATGAATCCAGACATAGACAGGGAGACACACTTTGTTAGAAAGGATTATTGAGAGAGGCGTGAAGGACTACTGCAAAAGGGAGAACGCTGTGACTATGACGTCTACCTGTGTATCAGGTCAGGCAGAAAATGGCTTTTCTTTTACAAGGAGGAATAAATAAGATGAGGAAGAAACAGGCATGGGAAATGAAATGAATGAGGAGATAGCATGCTAGGACGGTAGATCGGAGGATGTTTTACCCTGAGGAGAGGATGTGGAGAAGGAGCTGTGTGCTGGCTCTGGCTGAGGGTGGCCTGAGGGATGGAGAGAAACTGAGCCAATGTTTAGTTAACATGCATTTTGTTCCAAGTGACAATGTGAACAAAACGGCTTAGCTAATCATTTATGAGGCAAAATAGGGGAATTTGGAGGGTCTGTGTCTGGTTTTGTCCTAGGTAAACAAGGAGGTATTCTTGAGTTTCACCTAAGTCATATGGGGAAGAGCAATCTTTTGCAGTAAGTCATTGCCTGGAGCACAAAGAAAGGGAAGAATTTCTTATTATAGCATTAGCTATTTTCCAAGATCACACAGTTGGGATAAAATTCAACATTGTCAGTGGCTTAAAGCAAAACAAATTTGTTGTCACAGTCTGAAAGTCAGAAGTACAAAGTGAGTACTACTGGGTTAGAATTAAGGTGTTGGCAGGGCTGTGTTCCTTTCAGGAAGCCCAGGGAAAGATCTCTTTTCTTGCAGTTTCCAGCTTCTAGAGGTTGCTCCTCCCTTGGCTTGTGACCCTCCCCTCCACTATCTGCAAAGCCAGCAGTGGTTGGTGGAGTTTTTCTGATAACACATCACTCTGCTGCTGACTCTTTTCACTCTCTCAGATTTAAGGATCATTGTGGTTATATAAAGCCTACCTGGATTGTCTGAATACAGTTTAGCAAACTTAATTCCATCTGCAACCTGAATTCCCTTTCTCCACATAAGGTAACATCTAGTTCTGGGAATTAGGACTTGAATGTCTTTGATGGCTATTATTCTGCCTGTCATTGAAGAGATCCTGAATTATTCACACAAGTTACAAAAAGACCTAGCTTATCAAACACTGCTTTTTGAGTACTTACTTTTTGTTAAGGCAGTAGCTTTCAAACTTTGTCATCATAGGTCTTTTCTACTCTTAAAATTTCATGAGGACCCCAATGAGCTTTTGTTCATATGGCTTAATATCTATTGATGTTTACTGAACTAGGAATTAAAATTGAGAAAATTTAAACATATCCATTAATTTATTTAAAATGTCATTAATAAACTCATTATATGGTAATATAGATAGCATCTTTTTATTAAAGATAATCATGTTTACTGAAACAAAATTTAAGTGAGAAAAGTGGCATTGCTTTACATTCTTGAAATCTCTTTAATGTCAGATTTGATGTAAGAGAGGATCTCATTTAAAAATTTTTTTTTATTTTAAAGATATGGGGTACAATTCAGGGTTAGTTATACAAATGTTCATTATGCAGGTACCCTTGTTGATGAGGTGTGCCTTTCCCCAGGTAATTTCCTGCTGCAATTCATCTGTTGCAACATCATGTTTTGGTTGAAGTATATGAATACTCAGCATCATACAGATGGGTAGTTGAAAATGAGGAAGCATTTCAATAGCCTTCATAGGTAATTGCGAAAATACTTATTTGATACTTCATCAAAATTTTGACAAGTGGGACAAGTGATAGATTTTTAAAGTTTAGTCACAATGTGTAATCTGAAGTCATACCACTGAGCCTTTTGGGAACTGTTACTGTAAAATTCAGTGGTCTTGCAGTTCAAATAGCTTTCATCCATGCAAGATTTTATACAACTATTCACTGTTAATTTAAGAAATATTGGTTCATAGAGTTATGAAGATCTTCTAATTGTCATATTTTATAGTACAACGTAAAAACATCACATTTGACAATATCACTACTCATTTCATCAGAAAAGTCTTTGTTTTTTTTAAAAAAAGTTTTAAAACAAAGTTTATTAGAGAAAGAAGAGAGGAAACAAGGAACAAAAAAAGATAGGGGAAAGTTTCATAACAGAGAGGCCTGGCATGGGCAAGTCTCTAAAGGGAAAGAGTGCCGGATAAATCTTTAAGTATTGGGAAGTTCTCAGTGGTGATACAAGTTTTCTAAATTTTCATTTTCTCTAGGAAAGTCAAGTGTTATCACTGGCAACAAATTTGCCTTTTTCTCTGGGTTGACTTATGCACTGATGTTGCCAAGTCACAGTGAGAAAACTACTGCTGCCTTTGTACAAATCAAAGTGGTGATGCCAGACTACTAACAATCATGACAATCTTTACCACCACACACTCACGGTAAAAGCAAAGAAACACACAAAAAACAGTTTCACTTAAAGTAGTTCCATGATGAAGCAATGCAAATTATACATTCTATTAAGTCTCAACCCTTTAATGTATTAAAAAATATATAATTCTATTTGTTTAAATGACAAGTAGGAATACAGTTTGAAGTACGGTGGTCATCTCCAAGAAAAGACCTTGAGCTGTTCTTTGAGTTGTGAGCTGAGCTATCACGTTTTTGTGGAATAATGTTTTTACTGAAAAAATGGTAGAAAGACAAACTACAATTTCAGACTTTGGTATTTAATAGATACTTTCTCAAAAATTAACCCAATGAGTCCGTCACATTAAAAAAAGTAACAAATAGTGAAAAAGGCAAACAGTATCTTAGTGTTACATAGAAAATAGTTTTGGTCTTATGGGCAATCAACAGAAAGTTCTTGTGGATTTCTAAGGTTGCTGCAGACTACTCTTTGACAATCTCTGACTTATAATTTGATCTTTGGGAGATAAAAAATATGATCTTTGCTTGTGTCAGTATAACCATGTTTATCAAATTATCTAGTTATCAGAGTGTCATTGTCATGAAGAAACAAGACAGGCCACTGGCAGGTTTTGGTTGGGAATTTGGAATCAGAAAGGTTTGGAGCACAAATGGGACTCAAGATATTAAGATAGGACCCAAGTTACCTGCCCCAATAAAGATGTTTTATGTAGCCAAGGAGCAGGCTGAGGGGAGCAGTTTTCTTATGAAGTTGAAAGGAATAGAAGTCTCTCATGATAAGAAAAGTTTATATTTGCTCAGAAAACACTTTTATGATCTAAGGGGCTCAACTGTTGTCAACATCAGTTTGCTCATATGAATACTTATAATTTTATCATGAAGGTTAAATGAGATAATGAGTTTAACTGTACTGATGTAGAGTGAATGCTCAATAATAAGCTATTGTTCGTATGTCTCTCTTTGTCTCTTGGTACTCCAGATCTTTGTTCAGCAAATACTCATGATTGTTTCAAGACCTTGTGGCATTTAGGACCCAGGTATGGCAGGCACATAGTTCCTCCTCCACCCTCTACCCTGACTCCCTGTTACACGATTGACATCATACTATTGAGTTTGTCTCATTCTATCTAGCTCACCCTCCATTACTTCAGCTGCAGGTTATGCCTGGTCTGGGGAAATGCACTTTTAGTGCTTTCTTAGAGGTGGGCTCTGCTCCTACCCTGAATCCAAGAGCGATGCCCTCCCCTGGTCTAACAGATCTTTGTCTCTGCTTGGAGTAAGCCGGACTCTTCCTATGTCAATGTGTTTTGTAATCCTCAGATCAAGGATCAGAATTCCTTTTTAAATGATCTAAACTGGTTTTTTTAAATGGTAATGACTTAATCTCGAACCTATATTTTTCTCATGAAGGAAGTGATTCACATTTTAAGGACTGCCAGTGATAACTGCACTGCAACTATTACTAATTACAACTACCAAAATGCCGGACCCTTTGCAGATGTCATCGCATTTAGTCTTCCCTGATTTCCTAAAAAGCTGTCATGATGCTTTTTTTCACACGTCGATACTGAGATTCTGTGATGTTGATGAATGCATTAAGGCCACACACCTAGTTTTGAGGAAACTTGGCGTGCCAATCAAAGTCTGTCTCATTTTTACAATATGCTACTCTTCTTCCCAAAGGATAGAACAATGCTAATTAAAACAAATCTACTTAGAACAGTAACAATTAACATTCAAGTTTCTTTCAATAGAGTGCTTTCCATTTTTGTTAAAGTAGAAGCTTCCTGACATAATTTTTGACCACAGGCATGCAATCAAAGAAAAAAACCTTTACATATGTATATTCCTTTTTAATTTTAAAGTTTTGGGGTGCAATTCAGGGTTAAGTATACAAACATTCATTGTGTAGGTAAAGTTTGGGCCTCACTTTAGTCCCCACTTCGTCTGGTTTGAGATTAAGTACTCTTATTGATGAGGTGTGCCCCCCTCCCTGCCCTGGCAGTTTCCCACTACTGCCAATCCCTTTCTTACAATATGATAATTGTTCAGAGTCCACTTGTGAGACAGTTCTTTGTTTTAAAGCCTGTTTCACCCTCACAGTTTGGTCACCGTCTGTGCACATGCAACTGGATTTCATTTGTTCATTTGGTGCGTTGGAGGTTGATAGTGTCTTGGGGATGCTGTAGGGTCAGCTCGCTGCTCGGATGTGGGCTCAGATGGTCTGCCCTGAGTCAGCAGTGGTGAGGCCATGGTCAGCTCCAGGGTCAGACTTGGTGATAGCCCTTAATCAGGTTTCATGACACCATGAGTCTATGAGAAGCGAAAGGTCATCTCTTAGAATGGAAAGTAAAAGGATGACTAAAGTGCACTCCTGGGTAAATGTGCATTTGAAAGCTTTGCTGGCAGCTTCTCTGCACTGAACTCCTTTGGAGGTCTGGGTTATCCTAATAAAAATAACTCTTGGGCTAAAGGGGACTTTTCTTTTTTGTACTTTCCCTCATCTCTATGCCACAGCCTGCAAATACTTACAGTGCCCTGCTAGACATTATCAAGCTCAGCCACACTATTGATCTGCTCTGGCCAATCCATACAGAAGTCAAATGCTACTCACAGCTAGAAGGAAATATAATCTAGCCCAGAGGAAGTTTATTTATTCCAGCAGCCAGGTGTTTGGGCTTTAATACCTCTTCATGAGCCGGAAAAATAGCATTTTCCTATTTGTCTCTCTTGAACTAATCTGAAATTCTTTAGGCATTATCTGTAACTGCTGAGTCTTAAGGCTTCCTTTCAAACTTTAATCAGCTACACGAGGCAGATGTGTTTGTCTCCTGTGTGTTTCTCATCATTTATAAGTGCCAGTTTGTAGTTTTAATATCATCTGAAATGTCAGGGCTCTGGCATGATTCTAATTTTAGTCCCTTTCTAGCTTTCCTCCATTGTTTATAGAAATGACATGAACACTCTCCTGCTCGGGAAGGATATGCTAGGCCTTTTGCCGCATTTGTCTTAAAGTTCTGCATCTCATCTGGCTCCTTAAAGATTGATTTTTTTTTTTTAAAATCTCAAGAGAGATTATGTTATCATGAAGAGACATGTAGTTGGTTCTTATGAGCAGAACTTGGATGCACAGGAAATGTTCTATTGTACAGTATCTCCAGGCTTTTTAATTCTTCAGCATTGCAGAGCCTTGAAGTATCATGGTACTATAATTAATAAGCTATTTGGCTTATTGAATATGATAGTCTGCTTATAGGGTGGCTTAGTCAAGTGGGGTTTATTTCCTTTATAACATAAAGTGTAGAATGGTCTAGTGGTACTATGATGTTTCTGTGTCCCAGGATCCTCCTGTCATTCTGTCCTCTTATCATTCTGGCCCATCCTTACTTTATGACTTTTACCACCTCATGGCTGCAAGGAGGCTTTGGGCTCTCGCATCATGTCCACACTCCAGGTTGGAGTAAGAGAAAAAGCCAGTAGCCTGCCTTCTTCAGAAGCTTCTGTTTTTCTTATTTGGGAGAAGATGGTACCTTCAAGGGTTTCTGCCTGTCCCACATAGGACAGAACTATCTCATAACCCAGCTTCCCCTGCTCTCCATGAGTCCCTGCCTGCCCATGCAAGAGAGGCAGTGAATCGGAATACTTCTGACAGGGCATTTTAAAGCCCTGAGCAAAACTGGGGTTCCTTAGTAAGCAACAGGAGGAATATTCAGTGTACAATTTGTCCAAGTTGCCCATCTCTTTTTGAGTTGGAGTCTCACTGTGTTACCCAGGCTAAAGTGCAGTGGCACGGCCACGGCCACCACAGCTTAGATCTGCTGGGCTCAGGTGATCCTTCCACTTTAGCCTTCCAAGTAGTTGGAACTACAGGTGCATGCCACCACGCCTGGCTAATTTTTTTTGATTTATTGTAGAGATGAGGTCTCGCCAAGTTGCCCAGGCTGGTCTCGAACCTGTGGTCTCAGGCAATCCTCTCACTTCAGCCTCCCAAAGTGCTGGGATTATAGGCATGAGCCACCGCAGCTGGCCAAGTTGCTCATGTTAACTTCATTCTCTTCTGAGTCTAATGACCAATTTTCCTTTCAGCTGTCACTGCCAATGGGTAGGTTTGGTGTTCTAATTTTTTTTTAACGTACTTTCCTAGACTCAATGTTTTTCCAGTTAACCTTCTGCTATTGCTCGCTCAGAGTCCTTACCACATTGCCTATAGCTCTCAGTACAGAAACCTCAAGTGCCTCGGCCCCATCTTTGAGGACGTGTGTTAACCCCTCCTAACCACATCTATGGTTCTCCATCCTGGCAACTGAGATGCACTGCAGACCTGCCTCACATCAAATGCCATAGATTTCTAGTCTGGGTTTCTTCATTGATTCTCAGTGTTGTCATTCTTGTGAGATTTACCCCCTTAGAACCTCAGCATGTCTATGACCCATTCTGAAGTTGGCTTTGTTTTTGGACCATTGGAACGCTATCCACCCTATGACCAATAGAACCCTTGAAAGTTTTGAGCAACGGTTCTCACTGGAGATCACAAAAGAAGGTACTCATGCCAGGTGTTTTCTGTATTAAGTGCATAAACTCTGAATGCACTCTAACCACATTTCCTTCATTGAATGTATTTGAATTGTCAGGGGGACCCAGGAGAGGTTCAAATTGAGAATTTTCCCTCTAGTCATTACTGCTATTTTGGTATGACCTATGGTCAGGGGAGGTATGATGCAATTATTTGGACAGGAAATCTAAGTTAGTGATTTTATTTCCAAGTGGGATGACTGCTGACTACTGAGTAGAAACTGAAGATCCTGGACATAGAAAGAGACCTGGACACCTGTGGTTGAATGCCAGTGTTTCGTAGATGAGGACACCCTGCTTCAGACAGAGTGAGTTGTTAGAAGTCATATTGTCAACGGACCACCTGATACCTAATCCCCACTACTATATAATATGTCCATGTAATGAATACACTTGTGCACAAACTTCCTGTATATGTCTGGCACTAACTTTAACTGGGATTTCCAATCACTTAAGCCTTGTGATTCTTGGTTTCTTCATCTGTCAAATGGGAATGATAATATCTGTCCTGCATATTTCACTGTGTTGTTATGTTTCCCTACTAAGATGCTTTATATAAAATTACTTTGAAAAAAAAAAGATGAAGTCACATTGTCATTAGGAGTGGGTCTAGACTTAGACACCAAGGTTTTGTATGCCTGATCATGAATCTTTGCCCCTACATTGTTTTTTTGGGGGAAGGTTTTAGCCTTCCATACTTGTCCCCTTCTAAAGAGCCTGGAAGTACCAAGAAGCCTGAATAGTGAAAAGAATTTACCCATAGTAGCTCTGAGATACCCAACCACCTGGTGCCAATAGGTAGCGTTAAAACAACCTTTGTGAAGAACTAAAAGATCTCAGTTAAATAGTATATTTTCTGCCTTAGCCTCCCCTCCTTTTGTACTTAAAAAAGAATTCTGTCACTATGCAATATATCATTGCGATTACTTTATATAATTAACCTGGAAGGAAAAAAAAGGTGTCTGATTTCAAAGGAGAATCAGAAATGTATTTAATTCACCTTAGTGACTTACTTTATTTAGTGCAAAAGCGTTCCATATACAGAGAGATCAATCACATCACAGATTTTCTTAATTGCACTTTACTCTTGAGTGCAATTAAAAGCATCAGTGCTGTATGGCTTAATGCTTATATTTGAAGGCTTCGTTAGCTGTTGCTGAATAGTGCTTTTAAAAGACACAGAAACCTGGGTCCCACTCTCTTTTCCTACACCCTCCAGATTCTGGATTAATTGATCTTAGGTGTGTGCTGGGCATTGGAATTATACACATTAACAGCAACAAGACAAACTCCCCAGGTGATGCTGAAGTACAGTCAGGGTAGAGATGAACATTTTCATACACTTATCAAATATTACTTACAATTAAGTAATCAGTTTTCATGAACTGAACTATACTTTGAAATGCTATGCATAGGTCATTTAGTGTGATTTCTATGAATACATGCTTATGATGTCTATGATAAAAGTAGATATTATATTTAATGATATATCTTTCTGCAATTATTGTCTTTTGTAACTACTTTTTAGGGCAAAATGAATCAATCAGACTCCATTGAGGAAAAACTGGACTAAACATAAGAAGAGGAGGTGGTCATATTTCATGTGTCATTAAATTATTTAAATCATTGTTTAACCAAAATAATTGGTTCTCTGGTAGATAATGATGGTTTTCCCTCAATATCCATTCACCCTTCTTTCTTAATCATAGACTTTCCAAATGCTAGCTGGAGACACAATTTCCCACACTAAAACTCTAGCTGGAGACACAATTTCCCACACTAAAACTCCAATTTACTAACCTCTCTCGCAGTTGGTATGGCTGTAGAATTAAATTCTAGCCAAAGTGATGTGAACAGAAGTGGTCTAGGAATCTTCTAGAAAGGCTCTTCAGAAGGAGGGAGCATGCACTTCAGCCCCTTCTCTTTCTTTCTGTCTCCATGGAAACCTGTTGCTAGAGTTCAGGCAGCCATCTTGATCCTCAAGGTTGCTGTCAAGTGCTGAGAATGGCCTGGTTTCCTAGTGATGGTGGAACCATCATACTGTGTCTACTTGAGAAAGACAAATCATTTCTCACTTGAGTCACTCTTTTTTTATAATCAATATTTTTTATTATGATATTGTGGGGTACAGTTAAGGGTTAGGTATACAAATATGTTTCGTTCAGGCACCCTTGTTGATAAGAGGTGTTTCCCTGTCCCGTCCCCAGACAGATATTTGCTACCGTTAATCCCATCTCCCTCCCCCACCATAGTTTCCCACTACTGTCAGTAATTTTCTTATAGTGTTACATTGGATGTTCAAGGTCCATTATATGAGTGAGAACATGTGATACTCAATCTTTGTTTCTGTGAGAGGTCACTCAGTATTATAGACTCTAGTTCCATCCAGATTGCTGCAAAATTCATGATTTTGTTCTTTTTTATGGCTGCGTAGTATTCCATTGTGTATATGTACCACATTTTTTTAATCCAGTCCTCTTTTGATGGGCAGCATGGTTGGTTCCAGGTTCTTGCAATTGTGAACAATGCTGATAAACATATGTGTGCAGGTATCTTTTTTATAGAGTGATTTGAGTTCTTCAGGATATATTCCCAGTAGGGGGATTGCGGGGTCATATGGGAGGTTGATATTTAGAGCTTTTAGGAATCGCCACACTGTGTTCCACAGAGGTTGCATTAGTTTGCACTCCCACCAACAGTGTAGAAGTGTTCCCTTTTCACCACACCCTCTCCAGCAGCTGTTATTTTTTGAGTTGTTGATAATTGCCATTCTGACTGGAGTTAGGTGGTATCTCAGTGTGGTTTTGATTTGCATCACCCTGATGATTAGTGAGGTTGAGTATTTCTTCATGTATCTGTTGGCTGCTTGGATGTCTTCCTTTGTGAAGTGTCTGTTCATACCTTTTGCCCATTTTATAATGGGGTTGTTTGTTTTTTTCTTTTCAGCACGTTTGAGTTCCTTGTAGATCCAAGATGTTAAGCCTTTATCAGACCTGGTGTTGGCAAATACTTTTTCCCAGTCTGTAGGCTGTCTCCCTGCTCTCTTGATTGTTTCTTTGGCTTTGCAGAAGCTTGTCAGTTTAATAAGGTCCCACTTGTCTATCTTCTCTCTTATGACCTGTGGGTTTCAGGTTTTGTTCAGGAATTGGATGCCAGTTCCGATTTCCATGAGGGTATGTCCTTCATTTTCTAAGGTTCTTATGGTTTGAGGTTTTACATTTAAGTCTCTGATCCATTTGGAGTT
>NW_007083989.1:0-1462 GCF_000164805.1 Carlito syrichta
TTAAGGGAAGCTGGGTGAAGGATACACAGGACTGTAAGTACAAATGATCCCTAACTTAAAATTGTCCATTATAACAATTCTCCAACTTTACCATGGTGCAAAAGTGACAGGCACTTAGTGAAACCATACTTCAAGTACTCATACAACATTTTGATTTTTATCTTTAGTATTCAATAAATTACATGAAATAGCTCTTCACCATGAAGCAGGTTTTGTGTTAGATGATTTTGCCCAACTGTCATTTAGTGAGCACATTGCAGGTAAGTTTGCTCAGTTCTGAGGTTCAGCAGCAGGTGTAGCAAACACAGTTTAAATTTACAGCATTTTCAGTTTAAGATGGGTTTATCAGGATGTTGAAGAGCATCTAACTTTTTTCTAACTTCCTGAGTGCATAGAATTATTTAAAAATTTTTAACAGTTTATTTTTAAAAATAGGTGCATACTAAAAAGAGTATCCTGATGTCACTTGTTATTTGTTTGACATGTTAGCGATAGCCATTATGGCCAGTTTGAAGGGGTATCTCACTCTTGAGTGGGCCCTAAGCATTGGGCACTCCAGCATAAAGAGAAGAACTAATGTCGAAACAACTAGCAGGGAGAGAGAGGGCAGGGGAATAAGGGGAACGCAGCCACTCATGGGGGTCCAGGTCCAGTGATGGGGAGAGCGGGTATGCTCAAAGTCCAAATCTCACCTGCAAAGGTGTATGTGTTGGGAGGAGAGAGAGGCCAGAACAGAGTCAAGTAACAACCAAGGTGCTCCTGTGGTCTGCCGGTAAACATCAGTGTGATTTTGGGCAAGCCTCAGCTTTTCTCATCTGTGGGAATGACAGGCCTTTTCCATAGGCTTCTAATTGGATGTGTGAACTTTAGTGAAATCCAGTACACGTTTGGGACACGGTGGATACTGAAAAAACATCAGCTTTCTTGCCTCTCTGACCTCGACTGAGTACACGACAGTGAGACAGATGGACACAAGACCCAAAGACCCACAGTGAAGTTTCGAGATGCTGCATCTGAGCGACACTCCAGTACTAGTAACTAGAGAGAATATGGGCATCCAAGAATGCAGGCCTTTCATCCCTAGTCAAACGGTAACATCGAGGCTCTACACATTAATCTTATGGCGGAAACTCTTTCCTGCAAAATGTATTCCCAATTTTTAAAAAGTAACTTTATCTTACAGTCCTTTTAAATCTACAGCTAATTATTGAATCCATATTGGTACATTATTGTTATTAACTAAAGCCCAACCTGTATTCAAGTTTCCTCAGTTTTTTCCTAATATCCCTTTTCCATTCCAGGAGTCCATCCAAGATCTAAATTACACTCAGTCATCTTGTTTCCTCAGCATCCCCTTTGGCTGTGACCATTTCTCACACTTCTGTTGTTTTGGATGACCATGATCCTTTTGACCTTTCTGAGGAGTGCTGCTCATGACTTCTGTGGACGGTCGCTCAATGGA
>NW_007083990.1:0-1144 GCF_000164805.1 Carlito syrichta
AACCATTATTAAACTGTCAAGGTTAACAGCAGAATGATTTATAAGCCTTTATCCTCAAAATGAAGAGTTTAGAAATTCTGAACTCCTTTTGACAAATCTACTACTCAAGTTTTTGTCAATTTAAGTCATATTTATGATCATCATTATTTTCTTATTTTTACAATATGAAATGTGTTTTCAAGATATTTAGATGTATATCTTTTTGTTTAACTTGTTTCTATTCTTACTTCCAGTCCTTCCGTCTATGACTTCCTCATTCTTGTTCTTTCTCATTTTTCTGTTAAATACCTTTAATTAGTATATTCAGAAAAGTGACAGCGTTTCTATATCATTGCCCATATATGAATATTTTCTACTGCTTTTTACCCAGGAGCGTAAATCAGATTCTCCTAACCTCACATCTGCCTAAAAACTCCATCATAACTTGTTTGGCATCGTGTCCTTACCCCTCAGGCAGAGATTTTTGCTCAAGGTAACACAGTCTGTTTACATCTGTCAGTCTGTCTGACTGACATCTGTCAGTCGTGGCCTCAGATGTACCTGGAACAGGTGAAAGTCTGTGAGCCAGTCCTTTGGAATTTAATGTGATTGACAAGGCTGAGATTAACCATGTCTTGTTTCTGCACAGGCATCCTGACTTTCTATTCTGAGATGCCTGGCTAGGTCTGGGCCACAGTCATCTCTGTGGCTAACACTTGAACAGGGATGGACTGTCTGCCCCTCCAGAACCACATGCAGTGGGAAGAGGGAATTCTCTGAACAAATGGCAGTACTCTTTCTAGAATGTGGGGCCAGGGATGCGAGGTAGCCAGAAACCACGTGCATGCACTACCGGCAAGCAGATGAGAAAGGGCTTTCAGTAAACCTGTCTGAATCCTCTGGGATCTCACTGGAGTTTCTAGATTATGTGATTTAAATCCCAGGAGGTAAATAGAGACCTGGATCTTAGTTCTCATTTCTTTTTTAATGGACACAGGTTTGTTTTCCTTAACTTGGATGATATCAATTGGTTGCCTAGCACATGGTTCTCCGGTCATATTTTTTCCTAAAGAAATCATATAATTCAAACAATAGAAAACTTAATTTGCTTCTATATTCATGTTGTCACAAGAAGCAGGCTTATTATTATGCTGAAGCCCACTGG
>NW_007083991.1:0-1929 GCF_000164805.1 Carlito syrichta
TGTAGAATTCTGCTGGAAAGCCATCTGGACCAGGGCTTTTTTTTGTAGGAAGTTTTCTTATTATGTGGTCGATTTCCTTGATTGTTATTGGTCTATTTAGGGTCTCAATTTCTTCTTGTTCCAACCTAAGTAGGTTGTGTGATGTCAGAAAGTCTTCCATTTCCTTCTGGTTTTCAAGTTTGTTTCCATACAAGTGTACGTAGTAGTCTCTAATGATCTTTTGTATTTCTTCAGGGTCAGATGTGACTTCATCTTTTGTGTTTCTGATTATGCTTATTTGGTTTTTTTCTCGTTTTTTCTTGGTCAGTCTAGCTAGGGGACCATCAATGTTGTTTACCCTTTCGAAGAACCAGCTTTTTGTTTCATTGATTTTTTGTATTATCTTTTTGTCTTCTATGTCCTGGATTTGGGCTTTTATTTTGGTGATCTGGATTCTTCTGCTGAAATTAGGGTTTTTGCGGTCTTGCTTTTTCAGCTTCTTTAGGTGGCTTGTTAGGTTGTCAATTTCTGTTCCTTCCATTTTCCTCATGTGTGTTTGTAGGGATATAAATTCCCCTCTTATTACAGCTTTTAAGGCATCCCAGAGATTTTGGTAAGATGTTTCTTTATTTTCATTTGTTTCCAGGTATCTTTTGATCTCTATTTTGATGTCATCATTGACCCAGGAGTTATTTAGCATCATGCTGTTTAGTGTCCATGTCTTTGTGGGTTTTGGGGGGACTTTGTTGGTGTCAATGTTTATTTTTATTCCACTGTGGTCCGAAAAGGTGCATGGCAGAATTTCAGTCCTTTTAAATTTGCTTATACTTGATTTGTGTCCAATTATGTGGTCGATCTTAGAATATGTTCCATGTGGTGATGAGTAGAATGTGTATTCTGTGGTCTTTGGATGGAGTGTTCTATAGGTATCAATTAAGTCCATTTGGTCCAGAGTCTCATTGAGGTTCCGGATCTCCTTGCTGATTTTTTGTCCTGATGATCTGTCTAAGGTTGTGAGTGGTGTATTAGAGTCCCCAGTTATTATGGTGTTAGAGTCAATGTCTTTCTTTAGTTTTCCTAGAAGTTGCTTTATGAATGTTAGTGCGCCTATGTTGGGTGCATATATGTTTAGGATAGATATTTCTTGTTGATGGAGTGAACCTTTTATCATTATGTAGTGGCACTCTGTATCTTTTTTAATTTTTGATAGTTTAATGGTATTTTGTCTGAATTAGGATCGTGACTCCTCCTTTCTTTTGTGCTCCATTCGCCTGAAAATTTGTTTCCCATCCTCTTACTTTGAGTCTGTGTATGTCCTTTCTAGTGAGATGGGTCTCTTGAAGGCAGTATATTGTTGCCTGGTGATATTTTATCCATTTTGTCATTCTATGTCTTTTCAGTGGTGCGTTTAGTCCATTCACATTCAGACTAATTATTGAAATGTGAGAGTTCATCCCTATCATGGAGTTCTTATTGAGTTATTGTTCTTCCACTTGGTTTTTTCTTTTTTCTTTTTCTTTTTTTTTTTTGTCTTTCTTTTGGTTTTGGGGTTGGTTCGTGTATATTTTATTCTTTTCCCTGTACTCTTGTGAAGAACGTTGTTCTTTTTTCCTTTTCTTCTGTGTTTAGTACTTTCTTAAGTGTTTCATGTAGAGATGGTTTTGTGGCTGCATAAGTTCTTAGGGATTGGATATCTGGGAAAGATTTTAATTCTCCCTCACTGATGAAGCTTAGCTTGGCTGGGTAGGTTATTCTTGGTTGAAATTGTTTATCCTTTAGGAGTTTGAAGATAGGGCTCCAAGCTCTCCTAGCCTGCAGGGTTTCTGCAGATAAATCTGCTGCTATTCTGATTGGTCTTCCATGGTGGGTGATCTGGCCTTTTTCTCTTGCTGCCTTTAGGATTTTTTTCTTTTTGTGCCTACTTTAATTTTAGGCGAATTATTATGTGTC
>NW_007083991.1:2188-6160 GCF_000164805.1 Carlito syrichta
GGAGTCCGATTATTCTTAGGTTAGGCCTCTTGAGGTAGTCACTCATCTCTTGAAGGTTTTGTTCTGTCTTTTTGAGCTTATTTTCTGTGTTTTTAAGAGTTTGGGTTATTTCTATATTTTGGTCCTCAAGCTCTGAGATTCTTTCTTCTGCTTGGGTAATTCTGCTTTCCATGCTTATCAACTTGTTATTTATTTCATTCACAGTATTCTTTATTACTGTTAATTCAGATATCAGCTCCTTCCTAGTTTCTTCTTGTGTCTCCTCAATTCTTTTTAATCTCTCCATTATTGTTCTGATATCTACATTTGCATTTTGAGACCCTTCATTCTGGGGACTTTTCATTGTTTGCATTCCAAAGTCAGTTTTCTCAGTGTCTGCTCTCCCAGGCGTCTGGGAGAGACCCATACTCTTATTTTGGTTTTTCTTCATTTCTGTAGATTTTTCTCCCTCTCCCCCTTTCCGTCCCCCTCTTCAATTCTGTTTTTGAGGGAAGGTGGGGTTGCTTTTATTTCTCTTCTGCAATGACCTGTTCTTCCTTATGAGGGTCTTCTGGCTTTGTTCACTTTTCCCTCTGCTTTACAGTCTGTCTATTCAGCAGTATGCAGTCTTGGTCCGTTCAGAGAATCTCACCAGTTCACCTATGCCGTTGCCATCTTGCCCCATCTGTAATCTCATTTTTTAAAAGATTTGTTCAGAGCTATTTTCTGTTTTTCATTTTGCTTTTAATAACCTGTCTCTTATCTTAAAATAATGGTTTGTTTCACTGTATTGAGGTACATAATTCAAAGAGGGGGGAAAACAACAGAAAATGGGAATTTCTTGTTTGTTAGAAAACTAGAAATAGGATTGTCCTCCGCTACTGCACCAATTTTCAGATGTGAAAGAGAAGAAACTTCAGGTAATAATTTCTTTTAATAGTTTTTTTTAAAAGTATTTTTTTGTTGTTATAAAATACACAAAACATAAAACCATTTTAACCATTTTAAAGTATACAGTTTAGGGCATTAAGCATATTCACATAGTTGTGTAACCGTCACCACAATCCATCTCCAGAGCTTACAACATCCCAAACAGAAATCCTGTACCCATTAGACGATAACGTCTCATCACGTCCTCCTTACCCCCAACCCTTGGTCCTTTCTATTTTACTTTCTGTCTGAATGAATTTGACTTCTTTAGGGACTCATATAAGTGGAATCATCCAATATTTGTCCTTTTGTGTCTGGTTTATTCTCATAACTTCATGTTTTTAAAGTTTATCCATGTTGTGGGTTGAATTGTGCCCTCCCCTCATTAAAATGTTGGAGTCCTAATCCAAGTATGTCAGAATATAATATTATTTGGAGATAAGGTGTTTACAGTGGAAATTAAGCAAAAATAAAATCATTAGGCTGGGTCCTGATCCAATATGACTGGTGTCCTTATAAGAAGAGGAGATTTGGACATAGACATGTGCAAAGGGAAGATGATGTGAAGACATAAGGAAAGTTGATCAGGAGAGAGCCTAAAACATATCCTGCCCTCATAGCCCTAAGGAGGAACCAACACTGCCAACATCTTGATTTTGGACTTCTAGCCTCCAGAACTGTGAGAGAATCCATTTCTATTGTTAATATCACTCAGTCTGCTGTACTTTGTTTTGTATGACAGCTTTAGCAAACATAGTATGTATCAGGATTGCATTCCTTTTTAAGACTAAATAATATTACCTTCTATGTGTATACTACATTTTGCTTTCCATTCATCTGGTTGTTTCCACCCGTTGGCTACTATGTTGCTATGAACAATATATATGTTGCTATGAATACTGGTATACAAGTATTTGCTGGAGTCTCTGCTTTCAGTTCTATTGGGTATATAGCAATTTCTCCAGAAGTGGAATTGCTGGGTCATACAGTAGTTCTATGTTTAACTTTTTGACAAATTGCTAAACTGTTTTCCACAGTGGCTGTATCATTTTACATTCCTACGAGCAAAGCATAAAGGTTCCAGTTTTTATATCACCTCACCAATACTTGTTATCTTCCTTTTTTTTGAAGAAAAAAATAATAATAATGGCAGGAAGTTCCACTTCCCAGATGTCAAAATAGACTTCTAGAATGTCATTCTTCTCTCAGAGAACAACCATAAACTCTGGATAAAATACAAAGTACAGTACCTGTGGTTTTGGAGAGTGCACTAAAACACACAGATTTTAGAGAAGATCAGCATTTAAAAGAAGAGGCAAGCATCCACTAAGTTTTCAGTTTTATGGCTTTTGCTTGAAGGATTCAGTCATGGTGAAATGAACAGCAGTCAAAATGCCAATGGAAATCTTGCCATGTTTCTGGTCTGGAAGCTAGAGCTAGGTTCTGTGGGGCTTCTGTAACCACTGAAGAGTGAAGGTGGAGACTGGGATGGGACAGAGCCAGAGAAGGGAAACCCCCCAACTTTCTTATAGTTTCCCAAATGCCTCTGAATGAATCCTGAAAATGCATGCGCAGGGCTTATAAAGATACCTTTCAGCAAAAGTCAAACAAAATAAATTGTATTTGTATAGATTGGCAGCAAAAAATTAGAAACTATAACTTTAAAAAATTGTCATCAACAATTTAGGCATTAAATTCAACCAAAGATGTCCAAGATGCCTACAATGGAAATATTTGCAATAACAAATGAAAGAAAGCCTACATAAATGGGACCATATACCATATTCATGGATAGGAAGATTCAATATTGTTGAGATGTGAGTTCTTCTCAGACTGGGCTGTTGATTCTGCAAAATCCCAATAAAAACATCCCAGCAGACTATCTGTAGAAATTGAGCTGATTCCAAAGTATATGTAAAAATGCGAAGGACCTAGAATCACCCCAAAAAATAAAGTTGGAACGCTCCTACTAACTGATCTCAAGATTTACTATAGAGCCATAACAATTAAGACAGTGTGGCATATTGGTGAAGGATAGACATACAGATCAGTGGAATAGGACAGAGTCTGAAACAGAGCTACCTCCATATGGTGAAGCGATTTTCAACAAAGGTGCCAAAACAATTCAACAGTGAAAGAATGTTCCTTGAATTCTATTGGACAAAGCAGGTCACAAGGTCAGTCTAGAGTCGAGGAATTGGGAGATAGACTCTGCCTCTTTGTGGGAGGGGCACCAAAGTCACATTGCATGGGGGATGGACTCAAGGAGACATGAAGGACTGGACTCATTTTGGAATCTACCACCCCAGGCAACCTGAACGAACCTTTGTAGGCTGCTCATCAGGCAGCTCTGCTTGACTGCCCAGGTCTTAGCTCGATAGGTGCCTCCTCTGAGAAGCCTCCCCAAATTGCTCTACCTCAAAGTGACCCACAGTGATTATTTATCACACTGCTCCATTCAGCTCTTTTATAGCTCATCTACAGTCTTGTTCATTTGTTTCTTCACTTGTTCATTGTCTGTCTTCCCCGTTAGAAGATAATTGCAGCTTGAGATAAGATGATTTTGCAGTAAATGAGAAGAGTCTGGAAAGTAACCAGAGGCCAGACCCTGAAAAGCTGGAATGCCCCTGTATTAAGTTTAGACATTATGCTGTAGAGAAACAAAGAATCAGACGTTTAAGGCAGTGGCATGACCTCATGAAATTGGCATCTGATAACAAGACACCTGTGGCAAAGGCCTGGAATGGAATTCCTTGGGGCCCCCTGTAGTGGGAGGTGGAGTGAAGGGCGGATTGAAGAGCAGGGACAGAGTGCAAGTCTGTCTGGAGGCTGCTGTAATAGCCTGAGTGAGGGTGATGGCCTGGCTGCAGGGTAGGGAGCACAGAGAGGCAGGTCCCTGAAAGCTGGTGTGGTTGAACCTTCTGGGTTTTCAATAAATTGTGGTCTTTTATTTTTATTTATTTATTTTTTTGAGTTGGAGTCTCACTCTGTCACCCAGACTGGAGTGCAGTGGCCGCTCCTGGCCACTGCAGCCTCGACCTGCTGGGCTCTGGTGATCCTACC